>NW_024067866.1:300000-434466 GCF_009389715.1 Phoenix dactylifera
ATCGTCGCCATTGCTGTCGTACAACCACAACCTTTACTATTAGTGTCATCACTATTGCTAGAAGTTGCAACTACTAGCACTATTGCCACTATTATTACCATCATCTTCACAATATCACTATTTTTAGAATTTATATTTAGATTTTAAAACAATTGAATACTGCAAACATATTTATGTTTTTTAAAAAATAAAAAATAATAAATTTAAGTTGTTCTAAAAGTGATGCCAAATACAATCTAAATTGAAATTGAATGACCTCATATTGTCAAGTGGTTGTCATAATGATCTTTAGAGGTAATCCTATCACATTATATATGGGGATTTAAAACAACACTTGCTTTTTCCTTGTTATTTATTTAGAAGGCCATTCAACAATAAAAAGAAATATTATTTTTCATTTCGCTGCTCATCCAATTAAAAGAATATCTTAATTTAAACCTATGGTTGTGAGATAATGTCTTATTCAGTGAATTTTGATGAACAGATAATTTTGTTAATTGCCTGTTACTTTTTGTTACAAAGCAAACTAAGACAAAAAATGACTCTTAATTATGGAAAAGAAAAGTTCTCAAAGGGTGCTTTGCCAGGGAATAAATCGCTGTTACCAAAAAATGTTGTTCTTAGAAACCCTGTAAAAATGCTAGAGGTCATCCATCATCATATCGCTACTTTTCACCAGTCCGTGTAGAAGTTAGTGAGTTGCTGAGCAATACTTGGGGTTATGATTGATACTATCGATCTCACATTGACCACACCAATCCGATTACTACATTGTACCAATAAATTGAGAGGTGAATGAATAGGTATTGATTGCAATTCTTGAAACTTATTAAAGTAGCTTTATCAAAAGCCTTGTTAGAGTTACTATGGTACAGCAAGTATATTACCAGGTACTATACATGTATCAAGGATCAACACTAAGTCCATATATTTTTATATGATTATGGATAAATGTATTGTGGATATTTAGGAAGATGTACCATGGTTTATGTTATTTATGGATGATATGCATTATTGATAAAAAGAAAACTAGATTAAATACTAAATTAAATTATGAAGAAAAAAAAAATAGAGGATAAATACTTAAAGATTGGTAGAATAAAAAAAGAGTATATAGAATGTAAATTTGATGAAATAGAAATAATGATGTGACAGGAGATACCATAAAGTAACCAATTTCATTACTTAGGATCTATTATATAAAATAATAAGTAGAGAGATGAAAATGTGTATAATAGAATGAGAGCTGATTGAATGAAGTAGAGAGATATATCTATGATGGCACATACCTTTGAGACATAAGAGAAAATTTTATAGAATAATAGTAAGGCTTACCATCTTGTATAGCTTAGAGTGCTGGACAATAAGCAAACATATGAAAATAAGTTGAATATAGAAAAAATGAGAATGTTAAGATGGATCTATATAATAAATAAGAAATAAATATATAAGAGGAGTTGTAGGCGCTTGGAGGTGTTAAATTAGCTTGAATATAAAAGAACAAAGAGGATGTTGACAGAACCGATTGTTGCGGCACATAAATCCTATTACGGCACGTACGATATGAGAAGATGGAGTCTAAATGCTTGTAGGGATGAATCCACAAACTGGTTGAATCCTGGTAGAGACAAACTGTTGTTGGAGGAGTGATGGGTCTCCCTCTCTCTCTCTTCCAAGGCCGAATCACTGGTCACTCTAAGGATAAAGCTCTCACATGCCTACTCACAACCCTAGAAATCCACCAAAAGAAATGGGAGAGAGAAACAAGAAAATATTTTAAAGAAAATTATTCACTAGTTCAATGATTCAATAGACGTTCTATGTGGGAACCTTAGAGGGGTATTTATAAGTAGTACAATAAGAATCCTTATTATGACTTTAATAACTCTTAACTAAAAGAGTTTTTTGCATGGATACTCTTCTAAATATCAGATTTTGCGTGAATACCCTTTCAAAATTGATATTTGTATATATACCCTCGTAAAATACTTGTTTTGCTATTCTACCCTTTTTTATTCTTATTTTTGCATATATACCCATGCCATCTAACACCGTTAAAAAATTAATGGTTTTAAATTAAAATGACTAAAATATCCTTAATGGGTGGGCATGCAAATAGAAATTTATATAAGGGTATACAAGCAAATAGTAAATTTACAAGGATATTCATACAATTTTCTATATTTAGAAGGGTATATACGCAAAAAAAAATCATAGTAGATGGAAAGAATTTAGATACATTAATTAATGTAATAGCCTTTATAATCCTTTATAGCAGTCAACATCAACTAACCAGCTCTTTTGTCTTCCAAAGTAGTACTTAAGTCTTGCAGAATTCTTAACCTTCTTATAATATCCTCAAAATTTTACCTTTAATTTGAATAGTTGTTGCTCCATTTAAGAACCTGTGCATTGAATAAATAAATATACACGATATACATTGTAAGAGAGAGTGCTTATCAACCAAACCTATTCTAACAAAATAAAAAAAAAATAATATACAACCATATTATGTTTCAACAATCAATCAAAAATGGATGATATTTCGTCTTTCTTATCTTCAAATAAAATATATGATATGCGGTTAGAAACAAAAAAAATAGAGTTTCAATATAGGTTCATAGAGAAAAATAGCAATGAAATAAATCTAATCTAATTAACCTCCCACCGGAATGGTTCTGATCGACTCGTTCGACAAGCATCATCAAAAAAAAAATACTGGTTTTCCGATTTCCAATGTAAGTAGCCACGTTGATCCAGACTTGCCTCATCGAAATCACCACCTGATCCCACCAGCACTCCATCCCTTCCTCTTCTCCTCTCTCTCTCTCTCCCTCTCTTCTCTAACCAGTTCTCGGCTCCGGGCTTGGGCCCGCGATCGGGATCCCGATATGCGGGGGGCAGGCTGGCGCCGGGTGGTGGTGGTGGGGAAGTCGGGCGCCAGGGGGCGAGGCCCGCGGGGGGTGGGGAAGCCTCCGCCCGGGGGGGGGGGGGGGGGTAGCTCGCGGGGGTTGGGGAAGCCGCTGCCGCCGTTGCGCGGGGGGTGGGGAAGCTGCCACGGGGGTGGGGGGTGGGTGCGAGGGATGGGGAAGCCGGGCGGGGGGGGGGGGGAGGGGGGGGGGGTGTTGGTGGAGGTGAAGGAGAGCAAGGGTAATAATGTCATTTTAAATTTTAATTTTATTTTTAATTAATATAAATATGATTTTTTTAACACCGTTAGAATAATCGTTATATTAGGGATATTTGTACAATAACAGAATTTTACGAGGGTATACATACAAATAGTAATTTTAGAAGGGTATTCACGCAAAATCTGATATTTAGAAGGGTATTCATACCAAAAAACCCTAATTAAAATAACAAAAAGAATGTTTGCCAAAGAAAAGTTCACCACTAACTAAATATAAATCACTAAATAATTGGCGTCCAACCATGGACTTGAACCCACGACCATAAATTAAGAGCCTTGGATGCCGTTTGCTTCATACTCTCTGCTGGAAAAGACTCGCCATCAAGTTTTGGTCGTTTTGGTCTTCATGGTAGGGAGAGAGCTTAGCTACATTGAAAGCTGCAAACATATCATAATCTCCAAGAGATTCAATCTTGTGAGTATTATTGTTGATAAGTTTTAAAACTTTGAAAGGGTCATCTTCAAGGAGATAACTTTACATTCTTGGAAGAAAAAAACTCTTTCCTCAAATGCACTCAAACAAAGTCATCCTCTTTGAAGACTTGGTTTTCTATACTTATTGACGTGATACTGGTACTTTATTATTTCTCTCTCTTGCACCTCTTCATGTAGCTTCATTATCTCCTTAGTGCATTTGTCAACATTTTCATTGAATTGGCATATTTTGGGAAGGGGTACTAGGTCCAACGGGCTTAAAGGATGAGTACTATAGTGATCCAAGAGGATTACCAACGCGATATAGACCACTTTGACCACTACGAGTATTTAGGAGGATCACCAGACTCGATGTGAACCACATTGATCACTACAAATATCTAGAAAGATCACCAGACTCGATGTGGATCACTTTTGTCATTGCGAGTATCTAAGAAGATTACCAAACTCGATATGAAATACTTTGGCCGCTACGAGTAATGCTGGACAGGATCCAAGATCGAGATCTGCCACATCGAAAAGTCAAGTCATAGGCCAAACTTTCAGAGGTCATAACTTCGTCATACGGTGCCTGATTGAAATGGTTTTTGTTTTAAAATTGGGTAGCTTTTTGAGATCTAAAACTTTGGGCCTAGGAGGGTGAATCGGGCTAAAATTCTATCGTTTAGACTCTAAAACTGGCCTGTCAAACTTAAACTTTTCTTTTTGGGAAAGCCTTTGACTGAACTTTATTTTCCAATCCATAAAAAAATATACGAAGCGATAGAAGGCAAAGTTGATGTAGAAGTTGAGATATACTTTTTATGAGATTTTAGTTTCTTTCTTATTGTTTGTTAGTTATATTTGTTTTTGGAGATTTAGCCCTATTCAAAGTAGAAGAGGAATCCAACCCAAATTGTAGAAGGAAGGATCTTACTAGTATTATAAATAAGAGCTATGTACCTCAGTTGAAGAGGGGTAGATCATCAATGAAAGAAAAGGAAACTTGAGCCCTCCTTTTGAAATTTCTCCATCTTTCTATAGTTTTTTTTTAAGAGATTCTAGTTGAACAGGTTAAATTTTTTTTCTTTTTTCGATTAGTTCAAGTTTTATTAGAGCTTGCTCTTAATGGGTGGAATTTTAATTTGATTTGATCAGATCAAGTTGGTATCAAGGTTCTAATCCTCTATATCTGTTGGGGCCTTTGTTTTTTTTTTTTTTTTTTTTTGCTAAAATGGGGCCTTTGTTTATGGTCTAGATTCATGAGCAGTACAAGCAGTCAGGAGAAGGTGCTTAAAGTATATTGAAGGATAAAGCAAGTTTGGCTGCTAGTTCTACCTTGATGGATGATAAGATGATAGAATATCTCAGAAACTATATGAGAAAATAGCCTAACTCACTAAGATCATATCTCGATTGGCGATGCCTTTGACATAAGCACCAGTATCTCTAAATCTTTGAGCAAAACCAAGTAGTTTAGCTATGAGGTAGGAAAGTAGACATTTTTTCATCCTCAGTTCTGTTTTGGCAGGGCCTAAATCTCATAAATAAGCAAAGCTCCAATCCAAAAGGATCATCAGACTCAATATGGACTACTTTAGCTACTACAAGTATTCAGAAAAATCACCAAATTTGATGTAGACTATATTGGCCATTACACATATCCAGAAGAATCACTAGACTCGATATAAATTACTTTGGCTATTACGAGTATCCAAAAAGATCACCAAACTCAATGTGGAATACTTTGGCCACTACGAATAAGGCTAGGTAGGGTCCAAGAGCAAGATCTGCCATATTGAAAAGCTGAGTCATAGGCCAAACTTTCGAAGGCCATAACTTGGTCTTACGATGCCCGATTGAGATGGTATTTTTTTTTAAAAAAAATAGATAGCTTTTTGAGATCCATAACTTTGGGCCAACCACTTAGAAGGTTGAATCGGGCCAAAATTCTATCATTTATGCCTCAAAATAGGCTGGTCAAACCAAAACTTTTCTTTTTAGGAAAGACTTTTATTGAACGTTATCTCCCAATCCTTTAAAAATTAGGTAGAGCAACGAAAAATAGAGTTGATGTAAAAATCAAGATATACATTTAATAAAATTTTAATTTTTTATTTAATTATTTTTGTCAGTCATATTTATTTTTGGAGATCTAGCCCTATTTGAAATAGAAGAGGAATCGAACCTAAATTGCGAAAGGAAGGACCTCCTTAGTATTATAAATAGGGGCTATGTACCTTAATTTAAGAGGGGTGGATTATCAATGAAAGAAAAGAAGACTTAAATCCTATTTTTGAAATTCTTCCATCTTCTTCTATTTTTTTTTGAGAGATTCGAGTTGAGTGTGTTAAAAAAAATCTTCTTTCTCCTCGATCAGATCACATAGACAGCTTCAAAAGGATATTTTCCAGTTGCTTGGCTCATTGAATTGTTATAGGCAATTCAACATGTGCCAACAAGAGATTGCATTGTCGTACATGGTTGCCAAAAATTTTTTCAAGAGATTTTCTAGGCTTCAGTTCATAACTTCTGCTCATCTGTCATTTTGTAGATGGCTAGTGTTGTCAGCTTTCTTTTTGTAGACCCGAGGATGACTTAAAAAGGATGTCGTTGTCTAAATCATAACAAACAAACAAATATTCTTTTTTTATACTCTTACCATCCTCTATTCGATGAATAGTGGTTGTAGGAGGTCGATTCACAGGGAGGCGATTGGAGTACACAAATAGAGAATAGAAACTCCATTATGGTTTATTTTTTTTAAAAAAAATTCATTGAGGATATTCGATTAATCTCTAACCAAGAAGTGCTATTTTTCTAAAAAAACTAAACAAAGAAAAGAAAAAGAGTTTTTGCATATAAAATAAGAATTCTAGAATGCATAAAATAAATTGCAAAATATTAAATTAAAACTTAGACACGGATTGCATAAAAGAAAAATTAATAAATTGCATAAAAAGCAGAAATTAAACTGAACCTAGAACACGGATTGCATGAAAGAAAATTGATGGATTTCATAAAAAAGAAAATTGATTACAAATAAAAATGGAGATTGGAAGCTTAATGCTTCTTCTCTTTTGCAAATAAAATAAAGAAAAGAAAACAAGAAGCTTCTCCCTCCAGTGGAACTCCTAAAACAAATAAAATAAAATACTTTTTTTTTCTTCCTTCTTCTCGAAAAACAAAGCTCTCCCCTGTTTCTTGGCCCCAACCGAGAACCCCCCTTCCTCCCTTCAGCCGATGGCCTCTCCCCCTTTTATATGGATCTAATTCCCCACCCCTTCAAGCCGGCGATGGATCTCCTGATGGAGGTGTAACGGACGCTCGTGGAGGAGGTGATTTACGGATGGCTGAATCACGGGTGATTGCAGACGAGATCGCTGGAGGAGACGATCCAGGAGCTGGGATCATGGGATGCTGATGGAATCTTGGGCTGCTAGGAGGCAGACTCGGGAAGAGGGGGACGTGCGGAGGAAATCCGAAAGGACATGGATGCAGACGGTGAAGCAGAGGTGGAGGAGGGGGGGTCTCGAACCCAGAAGGGGGACGCAGGGAGAAAATCCGGAAGGACATGGATGCGGACGGCTGGATCATTGGTCCTCCCTTTGACGCGGAAGAGGCGGACGGGCGTGGAGAATTGGATCTCTATTCTGGAAGAGTGCGGGTGCCAATCCGGAAAGGATGGAACGCGCGGATCGCTGGAAGATCGCACGTAGGCTCGGACGTTTGGTTGCAAATGTGCTCGATCAGATCACGGCAGGATTGGGCCCGCGCAGTTTGAGGCCATGATGCATCTCTCTAAATCTAATCTGTACCAAATGCGCATTTAAACTTTAATTTATAATAACCTGTGCCAAACAAAAAATATAATATTAAATCAGTGAATTTATCATTATCAGTCAGTAATAACACTAATTTAAGTGATATGTAGATCACACTTTTGTGCTCTCATGACACCCTCCAACTAGCTTATTGCTAGTCTCTAGCAATCAACAAGCAAACGATAAAATGAGAGTACAAAAGATGTAGTCTAACTTATGACTTTTTATTGAAGCTAAGTACACAAAGCTGAGATACATACCCATTTTCGTAGGGAATCACGATTTCACTTAGCACATGCAAGAGGCCTTTAAACCCCTAGGTTACCCTAGTGAACGAGTGTTGTCTCGTGAGGGTTTATAGTGAAGTTACCCACAAACTTTATCAGTCAGGTATTTTCAATGTTTAACTCGAAATTTGAATAAGTATTACTGTATGAACCTAGAATTGCAAGGACAATAGAGACTTATTGCTATCATATTTAAGCAGACTCTAACTCGAGTTTCATTACACCCCATCTATCTGCTAACAAGTCAAGAATGTAGTGAGGTGCAAGGTAGTATCATATAAATGAGTGGTTTTCACTTACTTCCAACATGATCACTCTAATTTCCAAGACTTTTTAGAGTTAAATGGTAATGAACATCCAAGATTTAACTTTTAATCAGATTGAATGCTAAGAAGAATGACTTGTGCAATATCTAGCCTTATTAAGCTTTCTAGCTGATCCATGTAGCGAGTTGATGAGAGCACAAAAGTGCGTTATACACGTTGCTTAAATTAATTTTATTGCTAACAAATAATGATAAAAAGGCTGCATTAATTTTATATTTTATTTGGCACAGATTATCGTAAATCAGAGTTTAAATGTGCATTTGGTTGACTTCAAGCCTGATTACACTGGAATAGAATTGAACCTGGTCAAGCACACTTGCACCCGAGGGACACATGGCAGCCATCCGGAGGCAGCACAAGATGGATCCACTAAGGGTCTAATTCCATCATCTGGGAGGATCCAAAAGCCCGCAACGGATTTGTGATTTGATCTCCCGCAACCCCTCATCCAGATCCCGCGATCAAGGCCCTCATCTTCCGCCCGTTTAAGGCACTTCCCAGCTTCCTCCTTCCGTTTGCGACCCCATATCCCAGCACCCCGTCTCCACCACGTCCGCTCACCCTGTGCCTCACACGCTCCAGCTCCAGCTACCGCGATCGCGATCCATCCCAGGTAGCCGTGAAACATCCCAAGCCGTCCGTGATCAACGCCCAGTCATCCGCCAGCGTCCGTCCGCCTCCCAGCAGCGTCCGCGCGTCGTCCTCAACCGCGATTGGCTCCCTTGCTTCCGGATCCGCATCCCAGCCATCCGCTCATCCCAAGCGTGAACCATGGCATCCGCAATCAGCGTCCAAAGATCCGTCCGCCTTCTCCACAGCATCCCGTGAATGGTCCCAGCCAGCCGTGAAGCGTCCCAAGCGTCCGCGGCTTCATTTCTCCGCAATATCCTAGCCGTGAGCAAGCATCAGTTCCTCCCAGCCGTTAGCGAGCGTTTCCGCATCCCAGATTCCAGTGTCCGTTTTGATTTGCTTGGAAGGTTATTTGAGGGGTTTTGAGTGTATAAAAAGGGGAAAAGAACAGAGGAGGGGGCGGCGGGAGCTCCGATTTGAAGAAGAAGACGGGAGGAAGAGAGGAGCAGAGCGGCCAGCTGGGGTTGAAGGAAAAGAGTGGAAGGAAGACGAGGGGAGCCGAGCCCTGTCATTGAAAAGAAGAAACAGGGCATCCCCTGTTTCTGAAAAGAAAAAAAAAGAGATAAAAAAAAGAAGAGTAAAAAAGGGAGAGATGCTGATTTTTGTAATGGTTGCTAATTTCTTAGGCAAAGGGTGATGGATGAATCCTTGTCATGTTGCTTTCATCAAGTATACTCTAATCTTTTATTCTAATTGTTTTATATCTATTGGTATGTTTTGAATTCTTGAATATTTATTTATTTGATAGATCTTTTATGGTTTATATAGGTATTGATGCATGGATTGTTTCGATTTTTGATTTGTCGTAGACGTAACCGGCACGATAAATACTTAGATGTTGAATTCATGTTTTCAGATTGTATACTCCATGATTTGAACTACTCTATCTTATTAATCTTTAATCAAGAATCACCGAGTTTATTTGTTGAAAGTAATATTGTTAAGGAGGATTCCGAATCCCTAGCCTTCTCTATATTCTTGAACTTTGTTTAATTATCTATTAATCCTCTGCTTTTAAATTTTGAAAATCAACTGAAAATTACATCTAAAAATTACGCTAATAATCTATAGATCGTTCCCTGAGGAATCGACCTCGGATTCCCGAGTTATATTACTTGTGCGATTCTCCTGCACTTGGGAGAGCAATTTTACTTTAGCATCACGAGTGTTAGGCCAATGACTCCCGATCCGGATGGCTCAGGGCACTAGGTGTAGAGACACCCTAACATGCTTAATAACTCAAGTCAACTAGGCTCCAAGGCCGAACTAGTCACTCGGAGTTTAATCCCAGTCATCCTCACCTTTTTACGCGGACACTCGCTGCTTGCTAGGCAAGAGGCCTGGTTACTCAGTAAGAAGACTTAAAATAAACTCTCTCTATTTTTCTTCTTCTTCTTTTTTTTTAGGTGTTCATCACTCACACAACTTTAAATTATCCAGAAAATTAAAAGTATTCATATTAGTTGCAAGTTTACATACCTCACTATTCATGTGCTTACGTGTAGGTGCTAAATCATCTTCTATCATATTAGCAGGAGACAGGTGAGACGAAGACTCAAGCTAGAACTGCTATCATATTTCTTAACTCAAAGCTATTGTCAAAGCAATTTCTAGTTTATACAGCCAAAAAAGATTAGAATTAGAGTTAAAAATTTGAAATCCCTTTTTTTTAAGATCTTTTTTAGGTAGAAAAATCAAAAATATTCTCACTTCCATACCTAAATTCAGCATTGTCCTCAATGTTGAGAAAATTAAAGCAGTAATAGGGCAGAGGAGACATTACCTGATTTTTGGACATTGATATGGCTGGATAAATTAAAGATTGGAAAAAATTACCTCCAAACCTGTATGTTAGTAACTTAATAATAATAATTTTAATCTTTACATGTTGGGTTGCCTCCCAAGAGCGCTAAGTTTTATGTCTTCAGCCGGACAATTCTAATTCATTCATGATAGACAGGGTCGGTCAGAAGTATCTCCTCGACGTCTGGACTTATATACTCAAGGTATGGTTTTAAACGATGTCCATTGACTTAAAATGACCTATCATCCTTTGTATTGCATATTACTACCGCACCATGCGGATGCACTTTCTCTACCGTGTATGGGCCAGTCCAGCGAGATTTAAGTTTTTCAGAGAATAGATGTAATCAAGAATCATATAAAAGGAGTTTTTGTCCTTCGTGAAACTCCTTATGAGTGATCATTTTATCATGTATGACCTTCATGCGATCCTTGTACTTCTTAACACACTTGTAAGCATTGTTCCTAATTTCTTCAAGCTTACCGAGCTGAAGCTTTTTATGCTCTTCTGCCTTGTCGAGATCAAAATTTAGGCGTTTGATTGCCCAATAGGCCTTGTGCTCTAACTCAACAGGTAAATGACAAGTCTTACCATAGACAATCCTGTATGGAGACATTCCAATTGGTGTTTTATAGGCCGTACAATATGCCTACAATGCATCTGTTAACCTAAGGGACCAATTCTTTCGAGATGGATTGACAGTTTTCTCAAGGATGGTCTTGATTTTTCTATTGGAAATCTCAACTTGTCCACTCGTTTGTGGATGATACGGTGTACGACCTTGTGGGTGATGTTTTACTTCCTAGCAAGGGCTTTAAAAATTCTATTGCAAAAGTGTTTCCCCCCATCACTAATGATAGCACGTGGGGTGCCAAAGCGAGCGAAGACAGACTCCTTAAGAAACTTGATCACCACTTTGTGATCATTGGTCTTACATACGACAGCCTCAATCCACTTGGACACATGTCAACAGCAAAGAGTATGTACTAGTGCCCAAACGACATAGAAAAAGGACCTATAAAATTAATACCCCAAACATCAAAGATTTCTACCATTAAGATTGGGTTCGGGGCATAACAATTCTCCTTGAAATTTTTCCTAGTCTTTTACATTGGTCACATGCTTTACAATACTCGTGTGAGTCATGGAATAGTGTGAGCCAATAGAATCCGCACTGCAAAATCTTTGCAGCCGTCTTTTTACCACTGAAATGACCACCACAAGCATGGTCATGACAAAAGGAAAGGACTTTCCTTTGTTCGTATTCAAGGATACACCGTCGGAATGATCTGATCAGGACAGTATTTAAATAAGTATGGTTCATCCCAAAAATACCACTTCACACGACCTAGAAAATGAATTGCTCCTGCTTGGTCCAAGATCTGGGCATTTGTCCAGTAACGAGGTAGTTGACTATATTAGCATACCATCGAACATTGGTTTGGAAAATCATCATTAGTTGTGTTGGGAACCCGCCCATGCCGCTGATATTTCAAAAATTTTTCAGATGGCAGCGGAATCGGCATGCACGGGTTCGACGTTCATCGCATGAACGTTGTTTCGAGACCTTTCGTAATTAGGTAAGAATTAAAACTTTTAAAACTATTAGGAAGATCAAATCTTCACCTTGTGCGGGTAGATGATCACCGCAAATCTGAATTCGTGGTTTTGGAAGAGGGTTCGCTTGAAGCCGTTCAAACGTCCGGCCTCTACGGGTATCCACACGAAGCAGGATCCGATCCAAGCTTTCTATCTCACCGGGGTGCCAGCTCCCTTGCAGAGATAGCTTTGATGGCTGATGTCCTCTCTTTCAATCAACTCTTGATTGCACTAGAGAGGAGGAAGAAGAAGGATCTTGAAGAAGAAGAAGAAGATCAAATCCCTTCGCAGCCTTCTTCTCTTCACACGCGCTGAAGCCAAGGAAGAAGACCAAGAGGAGGGAGACGCCTCCTCTTCTTTTCCTTTGCTGATGGTGGCTGAACCAAGGGTGGAGAGGGAGAGGGTGGCCACGGCTTGGAGGAAGAGGGCTCTTCTACCTTGGGGCCGGCCCTAGTCCTCCTTTTATAAGGAGTGGAGCTCCTAACAATTAGGAGCTCCAAGACAATCTTCCAAAGAGGGAAGGGGGGCGCCGGCCCCTCTCTTCATGCCGCACACAAGGAGAGGAGGAGGGGCGTGATCCCTCCTTCTTGTGTTGCCCTAATCCTCTTCCAAAGAGGATTGGGTGCCTCTCTTATGGTTAAGTCCTAATCTAATTAGGATTGACCATATTGGGTTCAATCTACGCTAGTCCTAATCCAATTAGGACTTGAATGAACCATGACTCAATTGAACTCTTCAATCCTAATCCAATTAGGAGTCATGTTGATTCATTAGATTATTAATTAATTTAGACTTAAGGAATCCTAATCCAATTAGGATTTGTTTAATTTTAGTCCTAATCCAATTAGGACTCCATTTGAATCCGAAGTCCTAATCCAATTAGGATTTCTAGGAATCCTACTCCAAGTAGGAATCCAATTCAAAATTCCTAATCTCATTAGGATTGTAGGAATCCTATTCCAAATAGGAATCCCAGTCCTACTCCAACTAGGATTCCTAGTCCTAATCCAATTAGGACTCTAAGAATCCTACCCGAAATAGGATTTGTGTTTAAGTCCAATTAATTAATTCCCTTTGTTCCTTCTTCAACTTCTTATCAATCAAATTGATTTCTTGTGATTCCTAATCACGATTTCAACCATCGGATCGGTCAATACTTCTAGTGTGTGTGACCCCATAGGTTCTATTCTGACTGGTAGTGAGATATATTGTGATCTCTATCTCAATATCATTGAAAACTCCTTTCAATGGGTTGGAACGATTCCAACTCAACTCATTAGGATTTATCGATCATCGAGATAATCCCTGTGAGTCCCACCATCCACCAGTGACACCTAGCAGCATGTAGTGGCTACCCAGCAGAATGGAATGATGAACCTCTAGGTGCAGTTAACATGTGATACAGTTCCTACTATCGTGGATCCCTACAGGACGGAGGTCATGGACAACTCGTCAAACCCCATCATCTGTCATATGTCAAGATTTATTCGACTTGAGTTCGATAGTGGAAAACTCTTTTTCCACTTTATATTACTGCCCTGGCCAAGGTCTTAGAACTCAGTCTAACAAATCACATAGGATCACTCCTCTTCTATCAAGGTCGATAGATTCCTTATAGGTGCATACCCTACTCCTACAGTGAACCTACTGCAGCCAATCTACACTGCATGGACCCATATGGCTAGAGACCATGTATGTGTGCAGTCAAACTACAATAACCTCACTGTGAGTAGCCGAAGCACCGCAGGTCAAAGGACCAGTCACACTACTGCAACATCAAGCAAGTCACTGACGAGTGGATAGACATCCAAGTGACTTCTTGTCTTGGTCACGCTCAGTACCCTTGTTCTCTAACAAGCACCTGCACTATCACTTCAGTGTCCCTACACTGTGGACTCAAGTCTCGTCCATCCAGAAGAAAAGTGATCTGTGCACTGATCGGATCGATCACCGTCCTCGTGATGATCCATTGATCAGGAGCATTTAGAAATTAATCACCAATGATACATGGCTCAAATTCTCAACTCTTGAGAATATGTATCATCATCTTATTAATTTCTTGGACGATTCATAGACACATAAACAATATGAATGAAAAGATGCCTTTTATTTATTCAATAATAAATAGTCAAGTACAAAATTATGTCGCTAGAATCAACAATGTGTCAGCCAAATTGGCTTCTAGGGCATACATCTAACAATCTCCCACTTGCACTAAAGCCAATTGGTCATATATCTTAGGCCCATCTTCTCAAGGTGGGCTTCAGTCTTTTGCTGACTCAGCTGCTTAGTGAACGGGTCCGCCACGTTATCCGCGGAGTCTACTCTCTGCACCTCTACATCATAGTCGCGTATGAAATGGAAGCGCCGCTCTATGTGCTTGGACTTCTGATGAGACCATGGCTCCATAGCTAGTGCTATGGTGCCAATGTTATCGCAGTAAAGTGTTATGGCATCTAATGACATTACACCTAACTCTGCAATTAACTTTTAATCAGAAGGTTTCCACTGCACCCTTAGATACGGCTTAACATTCAGCTTCTAAGGTAGAATCTATAATGATCGGTTGTTTAGAACTCTTCCAATTTACCGTACCACTATTGCACAAGAACACATATCCAGATGTTGACTTCCTGTCATCGACATCAGTCATGAAGTCTGAATCTGTGTACCCTTCTACCTTTAACTCTGATGATCCTCCAAAAATCAAGAATAAATCTTTAGTTCTTCTCAAGTACTTAAGAATATTCTTCACAGCTGTCCAGTGTTCTTCACCTGGGTTCGACTGATATCCAGCAAGAGCTATATCAGGTCGTGTACATAGCATGGCATACATGAGGCTTCCTATTGCCGATGCATAAGGAATCTTGCTCATGCGTTGAATCTCTTCAGATGTGTTGGGGCACATCTTCTTGGAGAGATGAATTCCATGCCTTAGGGGTAAGAGACCCCTCTTGGAGTTTTCCATGCTGAACCTCTTCAGCACCTCCTCTATGTACATCTTCTGTGAAAGGCCAAGCATCCTTTTAGATCTATCTCTATAGACCTTTATTTCCAAAATATAGGATGCTTTCCCCAAGGTCTTTCATGGAGAATTCTTTTGACAACCAGACCTTGACCGAGGTTAGCATGGGAATATCATTCCCAATCAGGAGAATGTCATCTACGTACAGTACGAGAAAAACGACAGCACTCCCACTAACCTTTTTGTAAACACACAGTTCCTCTTCGTTTTTGATGAAATCAAACGTTTTGATTGCATCATCGAAACGAGTGTTCCAACTCCGAGATGCTTGCTTTAGTCCATAGATGGACCTTTGCAGCTTGCAGACCTTGTGATCTCCATCACTGGAAGTGAAACCCAAAGGCTGTTCCATATAGATATCTTCATCAAGATATCCATTCAGAAAAGCAATTTTCACATCCATCTGCCAGATTTCATAATCATGAAATGCTGCAATGGCAAGCAATGTTCGGATGGATTTTAGCATGGCTACAGGTGAAAAGGTCTCCTGATAGTCAATGCCTTCGCGTTGACTATACCCTTTCGCCACAAGCCTTGCCTTATAGGTCTCTACCTCTCCATCCGAACCTATCTTCCTTTTGTAGATCCATTTGCATCCAATAGGTACAATACCTTCTGGTGGATCTACTAAGGTCCAGACTTGGTTGGAATGCATGGAGTCTAACTCTGACTTCATAGCTTCCAGCCATTTCTCGGAATCGATATCAGATATCGCCTCGTTGTAGGTTTTGGGATCCTGTATGTGATCCCTATCTCCCACTAGGAACATTTCCTCGGTATCCTCTTCTGGTATACCTAAGTATCTATCGGGAGGATGGGAGACCCTACTAGATCTACGAGGTGGTTGAGGGACATCGTGTACTGGCTCTTTATAAATGGGTTCTATAGGATCCATGACTCGTTGCTTTTCAGAGACTTTCTCTTCAAGCTCAATTTTCCTCCCACTGCCTCTATCAAGGATAAACTGATTTTCCAAGAAGATGGCATGACGGCTCACAAACACATTGTGATCCTCTGAGATGTAGAAATTGTATCCTAATGACTCTTTAGGATATCCTATAAAACGAGCACTTATGGTCCTAGCCTCTAACTTGTCCGCCTGTAATCGCTTGACGTGGGCCGGACATCCCCAAATCCTGAGATGACCCAGACTTGGTTTCTTACCATGCCATATCTCATACGGTGTGGTAGGAACGGATTTAGAGGGAACTCTATTCAATAAATAAATTGCTGTGAGTAAGGCATCTCCCCAAAGGAACATAGGTAAATCAGTGAAGCTCATCATGGACCTGACCATATCCAATAGGGTCCGATTCCTCCTCTCTGACACCCCGTTGAGTTGAGGTGTACCCGGAAGTGTCCATTGTGAGACTATGCCGTTTTCTTTGAGATAGTCCCGGAATTCCCCACTAAGGTATTCTCCTCCTCGATCTGATCGAAGAGCCTTAAGAGGTTTTCCAGTTTGTTTTTCTACTTCATTCTTGAACTCTTTGAACTTTTCAAAGGATTCAGACTTGTGTCTCATAAGATACACATACCCATACCATGAATAATCATCGGTAAAGGTAATGAAGTAAGAATAACGTCCCCTGGCTAGCACATCGAATGGGCCACATACATCTGTATGTATTAGGGTAAGTATTTCAGTGGTCCTCTCCCCATGTCCTACAAAGGGCAGTCTAGCCATTTTTTCTTGAAGACAGGACTCGCAAACTGGATATGACTCGGAAGTCAATGAGCCGAGAAGCCCATCTTTATCCATTTTGTTCATCCTATCCTCTCCAATATGGCCAAGTCTGAGGTGCCACAAATATCTTTGGTTTATCTCATCTCTGGATCTTTTGGATCCTTTGGCACTCATATCTTGCTCGGTAACATTCACAGATACATCCATATGTAAATGATAGAGACTGTCGATCATGAAACCACGTGCGACTATTTTATTTCTTAAATAAATAGAACAGCAGTCTTTGTCAAATGTAAAAACATGACCTTCCTGTGCTAGACATGAAACAGAAATCAAATTTCTGCTAGCAACAGGTACATAATAGCAGTCTCTAAGTATTAAACTAAATCCAGAGGGTAGTCGCAGATGGTAGGTGCCCACAGCCACAGCAGCAATTTTTGCCCCGTTGCCAACCCTAAGGGTTACCGCACCTTCCGCCAGCCTTCTACTTTCCTTTAGACCCTGCATGGTAGTGCACAGATGAGCACTAGAACCAGAATCTATAACCCAACTAGAAGTAGAAGAAACCGTTAGATTAGTTTCAATTATGAGCAAGTCTATACCTTCTGAAGGTGTGTCACCTTTCTTGTTCTTCAGGCTCTCGAGGTATGAAGGACAGTTTCTCTTCCAGTGGCCTTCGACATTGCAGTGGAAACATTTTCCTTTGTCGTTAGCCTTTTTCTTTTGAACTTCCTTCTTTGGCTTCTTGTCTTTCTTCTGCTTCTTAGCAGGCTTCTTTTTCTTCCAAGCAGACTTTCTCTTGGAACCAGAAGTCAACTCAGCAGCAAGGACATTGCCCCTTGAACCTTTCAAGGCTCCCTCAGCAGTTACCAACATGTTGATTAGTTCAGTCTTAGTGCATTCAATCTTATTCATGTGGTAGTTTACTATAAACTGACCAAATGAATCAGGAAGTGACTGTAGGATCAAATCCACTTGTAATTCCTTGTGCATGTCCATACCGAGCTTCTCAAGCTCCTCTAGGTCCTTGATCATGGTCAGACCGTGATCATGGACAGACTGCCCCTCGCGCATCTTCGCTTTGAAAAGCCTCTTGGACACTTCAAAACGAGCTGTGCGACTCTGCTCACCATACAACTCTTGCAGGTGTGCCAGTATGTCCCTAGCAGTCTTTATATTTTCATGCTGGCATTGGAGTTCATTAGACATGGATGCCATCATATAGCATTTTACTCTAATGTCATCATCCAACCACTTTTTATGCATTTCACGCTGAACATCAGTAGGACGTGCTGGTAGTGTGGGGATATCTGAATCGAGTATGTAGCCTATCTTCTCACAGTCCAAAACTATTTTGAGATTTCTAAGCCAGTCTTTGTAATTGGTTCCGGTCAGTCGGTTGGTCTCAAGAATACGGGTCAAAGGGTTTGAAGCCGACATTGTATCTGCGGAGAGTAAAGATTCTAGTTAGACTTTTGTACTTGATCCTAATCTGTTCTAAGGTCTTTTAAAACAAATGTAACTCCCACTATTTTCTCGAATCCCTCACACTCCCCTGGTAGGGAAACGGAAAATTCCACACGACTAGGGTTTCTAGTGGGTACTGCGGTCCCACCAATTTACATGCCACCTCACCTAACAGTTATTGGTGACACATAGATGGATGAGTGTACAACTCTTGTACAATGCTTCTCAAGCATGTTGCAGTGTAACTTGGTCTCTAAGCCATGAAGACCTCACCTAACAGTTATCGGTCCCATTTCTTAGTTAAGTCAGACCCACCGTATAACCGTAGGAATAAAGTCGTCATTGGGTCCTCACCTAACAGTTATTGGTGCCCAACCCCACCTTTACCCTACAACATCTCATGTCTATAGAGAGGTCCAGCCCCCCGATGCAACTTGACCACTGTGTCCAGCCGAGACAAATCAACATCAGAAAGGCCTTAGCAGCTCTACTACAGTGGAAGACCTATTGACTTAATATTGGTTAATTTAGTGTTTGCAACTTGAGCCCTTCATAAGAGGTAATCGAACAATTGGCCAGGTAAGCAGGTGGGAGGCTCCCCTTACTCAGAGAGTAAGGTCCTAATTAAGTAACCACCTTTCATGCTTTCCTAGACACCAATTAGATCAATTAATCTAATATGACTTGCTCATGTCGGTTCACTCTCGACTTGATTGAGGAGGTTTTGATTTAGGTCTCAATTGGGTTTGCTACATCACATGTAAACCTATCTACCCGACTCGCATTCATATCTCATGCAAACGGTACATCACAGGCAGTTATAATCGCAGCATCAAATAAAGTTAAACTTTAAATAGGTGATGATCATGGATTCTAATTAGGTCGTATTACAAGCACATGCACATCAATCGATCAAGTGGTCTTCAACTCTTGAATTGGTTCTAAGCCTCCTTGATTCGATCCTTGATCAACTCTTGATCCCATCGCCATCAACCGCTTAGATCACCTTTCATCTCATGCCTTTGCTTCAGCTTGATCGTTGATGTACATCATATCACAGAAATACAACCAGATGTAAAAATAAAAATAAATTACATCTCCTTTTAGGAGGCACGCAGGCCTCTCAAAACATCAAATAAGATGCATGCAAGCATCTGAAAAATTACATGACATCGCAGATCACATCGCAGGTCATTACATTTGATACCAAAAGGGTTTGAATCCTATGATCATCACCGTATGCAACAATTATAATTTTCAGATCTGAAAACTAACTGATTATATCATGACATAGGTCGCTGATCATGCTAATCATGATTCTAAACTTTGTAATCCCATTAACAATGCAATTAGAATCATCTTTTTATCACATAAAAATCAGCATGCAAAAATCAGCACCCCTGAAAAATCTGCATGCAGAATTTTTCAGCATGCATGATCATTCAATTTTCAGATCTAATAAGCCTTTAGATATTTAATTCTTACCTTAATCTACGAAGCCTAGGCTCTGATACCACTGTTGGGAACCCGCCCATGCCGCTGATATTTCAAAAATTTTTCAGATGGCAGCGGAATCGGCATGCATGGGTTCGACGTTCATCGCATGAACGTTGTTTCGAGACCTTTCGTAATTAGGTAAGAATTAAAACTTTTAAAACTATTAGGAAGATCAAATCTTCACCTTGTGCGGGTAGATGATCACCGCAAATCTGAATTCGTGGTTTTGGAAGAGGGTTCGCTTGAAGCCGTTCAAACGTCCGGCCTCTACGGGTATCCACACGAAGCAGGATTCGATCCAAGCTTTCTATCTCACCGGGGTGCCAGCTCCCTTGCAGAGATAGCTTTGATGGCTGATGTCCTCTCTTTCAATCAACTCTTGATTGCACTAGAGAGGAGGAAGAAGAAGGATCTTGAAGAAGAAGAAGAAGATCAAATCCCTTCGCAGCCTTCTTCTCTTCACACGCGCTGAAGCCAAGGAAGAAGACCAAGAGGAGGGAGACGCCTCCTCTTCTTTTCCTTTGCTGATGGTGGCTGAACCAAGGGTGGAGAGGGAGAGGGTGGCCACGGCTTGGAGGAAGAGGGCTCTTCTACCTTGGGGCCGGCCCTAGTCCTCCTTTTATAAGGAGTGGAGCTCCTAACAATTAGGAGCTCCAAGACAATCTTCCAAAGAGGGAAGGGGGGCGCCGGCCCCTCTCTTCATGCCGCACACAAGGAGAGGAGGAGGGGCGTGATCCCTCCTTCTTGTGTTGCCCTAATCCTCTTCCAAAGAGGATTGGGTGCCTCTCTTATGGTTAAGTCCTAAAGTTCATCAGGAAAAGTTTCGGATACAGGTAAGGATTCTACAAATGACTCAACAATCAGTCTGGACAAGTGGTCAGCCACTACATTTTTGCATCCTTTTTTATCTAGAATTTCGAGATCAAACTTCTGGAGCAGTACGATCCAATGAATGAGCCTTGCCTTGGCATCCTTCTTCGTGAGAAGGTACTTAAGAGCAGCATGATCAGAATAAACAAGAACCTTAGATCTTATCAGGTAGGGACGAAATTTATCTAGAGCAAAAATAATCGCCAACAATTCTTTTTCAGTGGTGGAATAGTTGAGTTAGGCGTCATTCAGGGTTTTGCTCGCATAATGAATAACATGGGAAGCTTCCCCACTCGCTGACCCAAGACGGCACCTATGACATAATCAGATGCATCACACATGATTTCAAAAGGATGACTCTAATCAAGAGACCTTATGATGGGTGCTGAAGTCAATTCAGACTCAGTTTTTCGAAAGCAGCTACACAAGTTGGCAAAAAATTGAAATAGCATCTTTGGCCAAAAAATCACATAAGGGTTTCGATATTTTGCTAAAATCCTTGATGAAGCGGCGGTAAAAACTCGCATGCCTTAAAAATGATCGAATTTTTCTAACAGTCTTGGGAGGTGGCAATTTAGCAATTAATTCTACTTTGGCCTTATCCACCTTAATTCTTCTTTGTGACATAATGTGTCCTAAAATAATACCTTGATTCTACCATGAAATGACACTTCTCCTAGTTAAAAACTAAGTTTTTCTCTTTACAGCGTTCTACAACAAGTGTCAAGTGGTGCAGACATTCATCGAAATTTGATCCAAATACAGAAAAGTCATCCATGAAAACTTCTAAAAATTTCTCCATTATGTTGGAGAAAATACTCATCATACACCGCTGGAATATAGCCGGTGCATTGCATAGCCCAAAAGGCATGCGACGATAGGCAAAAGTGCCATAAGGACTGGTGAACGTGGTTTTCTCTTGATCCTCACGTGCCCCGATGGGTGGATTGTCTGGGCGAGTCTAGATAGGAACTTGGTTATATCCAGAATAACCATCGAGGAAACAGTAATGAGAGTGGCCAGCTAGACATTCTAGCATTTGATCGATGAGGGATAGAGGAAAATGGTCTTTTCTAGTCATGGTATTAAGCTTCCTGTAGTCGATGCATACTCGCAATTCCGTTTGGATTCGAGTAGGGACTAACTCATTGTGATCATTTTTTACTACAGTGTTGCCAGACTTCTTGGGTATGATTTGAATTGGGCTTACCCACTGACTATCAGAAATAGGATATATAATCCCTGCATCTAAAAGCTTGATGATCTCGGCTCGAACTACGTCCTTCATGACTGGATTAAGTCGCCTTTGTGGCTCTCTAGAGAGTTTTGTATCCTCTTCTAGATGGATCTTATGTTGGACCACAGAAGGACTAATCCCCTTAATATCAGCTACAGACCAACCGATAGCTTTCTGATTCTTCCGAAGGATACTTAACAACTTCTCTTCCTATTCTTTAGTCAGATTCGACGCAATTATAACAGGTAAGTTCTTGTTATTTTCAAGAAATGCATACTTCAAGTTTTCGGAAAGATCTTTAAGTTCTAGTTGGGGAGGTTTGACATTGGATGACACTAGCTGAGATTCTGAAATAGGCAATGATTTGAACTTGGTAGCCCATCTATTAGTATCCATCATAGAAATGGAATCTAACAATGCGTTTACCTCCTGATTGGATTCACAATCTTGACCGAAATTAGCCAAACATCTTTCTAATGGATCAGAATAACTCGACTCTTCAAAAGAATTGCTAATTATGTTCTCGATCATGTGAATTTCTTCCAAATCGTCCATCTCAGTTGACTGACTACTACTGTGAAAAACATTGAGCTAGTCAGTCATGTTCCCAAAGGCTAGAGTCATTATTCCATTTCGGCAACTGATTACAGCATTTGAAGTAGCCAAAAATGGTCTACCTAGGATCACTTGGATATAATTTTCTGGATTTTTTACTGGTTCAGTTTCAAGGACTACAAAATTTACAGGGTAGTAGAACTCATTAACTTTTACAATCACATCCTCTACAATTCCTTTGGGGTACTTTACAGTCCTATCTGTCAAAGAAAGAGTGATGTTTATGGGTTTTAATTCCTCCAAACCCAACTATGTGTAAACAGAATAGGATAATAAGTTTACACTAGCTCCTAAATCTAGGAGGGCTCTCCAAATGATGGTTTCTCCTATTTTAATTTCAAAGATGGGGCAACCAGGGTCCTTGTATTTTGGGGCAATCTATTGTTGAATGAGAGATGAGGCTTGTGCCACCATCATAACTTGCCTAGAAATACTGGTTTTCCTTTTCACCGTGGTGATGTCTTTTAAAAATTTTGTTTCGGAGGGGATCTGTTTGATGGCATCTAGGAAGGATAAATTTATTTGAACATTTTTAAAAACCTCCATGATTTCATCATATTGAGATTTTTCTTAGAGTCTTGTAGTCTACTAGGAAAGAGAGCCTTGGGTATGTATGTCTCTGTTGGTTTTTCTTCTATTTCTTGTGTTCCCTATTTTTGTCCCTTTTTCTGAGTAAGGTTTGGTTCATGCTTTTCTTCTTTTTCTTGTACAGAAAGTTGGACCTTATTGTCCACTTGCTTGGCAGACCGTAAAGTGGTAATTGCCTGGACTTCATGGGTTGGGTTTTCATTCGAATCAATCTAAAACTGGCCTCTCGGCCCTTGATTCTGTGCCTACTAAGGTTAGGCACTGGCTGATTGGGTAATTCACCTCTCTTCCTATCCCCTAGAGAGTTAACTATTTGGCTCAGACTAACATCAAATTTTGCAATTGCTTGTGCATGGAATTGGTTAGTCTGGGTTTGAGCCATATTGATTTGTTGTTACTGTTGGATGAAGTCTTGTTGCTGCTTCATCATACTAGCTGTTGCTGGGGGTCCAAACCGAGAACGATTGGCACAGCGGTATGAACGGGGTTCCCTTGGAATTACTTCGGTTGCGCTCCACCTTCCGCCGGAAAACCTGCAAGCAAGCCTCGCACCACCACCGGGGTAGTGGGGGCCCTCCGACGATCAAGTTAGGGGAGATCGAAGGAGAAGAAGAGGTAGCAGGTAAGATAATACTCTGGAAAATCTTGCTTACCCTCCCCTTCCCCCCCAGCCGCATATATATCAGGCTGGGGGGTTTTTCTGGGAATTGGTCATCGTGTGGCACGATGGAGTTGCCACTGACATGGTCGTTACAGGGCGTCGTGGGGGCAGCGCTGGGTACGGCCATGGCAGGGCGTAGTGGAGCTCCGCTTTGTACGGCTGTTACAGGGGATCGTGGGGCAGCGCCGGATACGGCCCGTTGCAGGGAGTAGTGGAGCAGGGGGGCGCCTCGGGGTTGCTGAGGATCTGTCGTAGTGGTTGATCAGTTAAGAGGGTGACAGAATGGGCCTGAAAATAGGGGCGGAGCCTCCTGGTCGCGGTCAGCAGCGCGAAGGCGATCTTTTCAGCCTTCGTATACCGCGTCTCGGCATCCCGTAGGACCCGGCTGATGTAGTACACGGGCTTCTGGAGCTTTGCCTCTTCCCGAACCAGCACCGCACTGACCGCGGTTGGGGAGACCGCCAGATAGAGGTAGAGCATCTCCCCTTCTTGCGGCTTGGACAGCAGGGGAGGAGACGCCAGGTATTCCTTGAGCTGGTCGAATGCTGCTTGACATTCGGCCGTCCAGAGGAAGTCTTTCGGGCGTTTTAACACTTTGAAGAATGGTTGGCAGCGTTCGGCCGATTTTACCACAAATCGTCCGAGCGCGGTGACCCTTCCAGCGAGCTCCTGAACCTCCTTCACTTTGGTCGGAGGGGACATACCTTGGATGGCCTTGATTTTATCCGGGTTGGCTTCGATACCCCGCTGGTTGACAATGAAACCGAGGAACCTCCCGGCCGAAGCGCCAAAGGCGCACTTCGCTGGGTTCAGCTTCATGCGAAACTTCCGCAAGGTGGTGAAAGTCTCCTCCAGATCCACGATGTGCTGGTCTGCCTGGCGGCTCTTCACCAGCATATCGTCCACGTACACCTCCATGTTCCGGCCGATTTGCTCTTTGAAGATTTTGTTGACGAGGCGCTGGTAAGTGGCGCTAGCATTCTTCAGACCAAAGGGCATTACCTTGTAGCAGTACAGCCCCCGGTCTATTATAAAGGCAGTTTTCTCCTCGTCCTGTGGGGCCATCATTATCTGGTTGTAACCGGAGAAGGCGTCCATGAAAGACAGCAGCTGATATCCGGAAGTCGCGTCGACCAGTTGGTCTATCCGCGGAAGCAGAAAGCTATCCTTAGGGCACGCCTTGTTCAGGTCGGTATAGTCGACGCACATCCTCCACTTTCCGCTCGCCTTCCAGACAAGTACGACATTTGCCAGCCACTCGGGGTAACTCACCTCCCTTATGAATCCTGCCTCCAAGAGCTTGTCTACCTCCTGGTCGACCACCCGGATCCGATCCGGGGCACAGTGTCTCTTCTTCTGCTTCATTGGCCGGTGGGTCGGGTCGACATTGAGGGCGTGAGAAATGACCTCCGGGTCGATCCCAGGTACATCGGCCGCCGACCAGGCAAATACATCGGCATTGGCTCGGAGGAATTCCACCAACCGGGCCCGAGCTCCCGGGTCGAGATTGGCGCCGACCCGGACCGCCCGGTCCCGGCGGCCTTCCTCGAGGGAAACTTCGACCACACCCTCGGCCGGCTCCCCCTGCCGCAAGGCCACCTCGTCTCTGGCATCAAGGGACTCGACGTTGAGGGCTTCTGCGGGCTTCTTCCCTTTGAGGGTCGCTAAGAAACATTGCCGTGCGGTCGGTTGGTCACCTCGGACCTCCCCGATCCCGACCGTCGTGGGGAACCGCATGAGCAAGTGGTACGTGGAGACCACGCGCGAAGGGCGTTCAGCCCGGGTCGTCCGAGGATAGCGTTGTAGGCCGAGGGAACACGGACGACCAAGAACCCGAGTCGCACCGTGGCTTCTGCGGGTGCGACGCCCGCAGTCACAGGCAGCTCAACGACACCTTCCACCGGGACAGCGTCGCCGGTGAATCCTATGAGGGGGGTGGATATTTTGCGCAATGATTGTCTGGACAAGCCCAGCTTTTGGAAGGCCTCGTAAAACAAGATATCAGCTGAGCTTCCACTATCCACAAGAACACGCCTTACATCATAGTTTGCCATAGTGAGGGAGATTACCATGGCGTCATCGTGGGGGGTCTGAACCCCCTTTACATCCTCATCACAAAAGGTGATTACATTGCCGACCCTCTGCCTCTTTGCGACGGCCGCACCTGACGCCTCCGTCGAGCCCCCTGCGTTCCTCACAGGCCGGGGGCAGCCCCCAGTGATAGTGTGGATCACGCCCGCAACGGGTCGATTCTGCTCCCGAGGCTCCGGAGGAGCCGGGTCGGCCGGACGCAGGTCTGCGGGGGGACGTCGGTCGCTCACATATCGACCGAGACGCCCCCGGCGGATGAGAGCCTCGATCTCGTCCCGAAGCTGGAAGCAGTCTTCCGTGTCGTGGCCGTGGTCTCGGTGGTACTCACAGTACGCCCGGGAGGGCCTCTTCCCAGGGATCTTCCGCATCTGTCTCGGGGCCGGGATGTCCTCCCGCCCCTTGATCTCCATAAGGATCTTGGCCCGGGGAGTCAGGAGAGGGGTTGTACCGGTTGAAACGTCGGGGCGGAGAACGAGGGCGTGGGGCGCCGTGGTTCTTCGCCGGCGACGGGCTTCTGCGCCGACGCTGGGGCGTCGGGCTCCTCCTCTGGCGTGCCTCTTTCCGCCTTTTCTTCCCAAGCTTTGGAGGGATCTCGGCGGCCTCCTTACTCCGGTGGGCGGCCGCCTCCTCGGCGTCCGCATACTGGTTCGCCCGGGACAACAGCTCTGGGAAGCTCCGCGGCAGGCGTTTGTCCAGGGAGAAGGTGAGTCTGCCCTTCCGGAAGCCACGCTTCAGGGCTGAAAGAGCTACCTCCTGACTCAGGCTCCGGACCTCCAGCGTAGCCCTGTTGAAGCGGGTAAGATAATCCCGCAGGCTTTCTCTCTCGTTTTGCCGGACATCAAAGAGGGAGTCGGAGACCAGTCGCCGCCGGCTACTGACGGCGAATGAGTGACGAAGAGGCGACGTGGAACTGGTCGAAGGACATCGCACCCTGCAGATTCTGCACTGCCTCCGCGAGGGTGCGAACCTGCTGGGTTAGCTGGTCGAACTGGGCGGCTTCGACCGTCCTGAACGGGCGGTGGGGAGGTGGAGTGTTGCTGAGAGTGTATTGGAGATGCAGCGGCCCTCCGGCCAGAGGCGCGAGAGGCCCCGCGACCGGAAGCATTGGAAGCTCCACGACCACCTCGCCGTGCCATTACGATCGCTCTGAGATCCGGTCCCTTCCTCTAGCGCCAACTGTTGCTGGGGGTCCAAACCGAGAACGATTGGCACAGCGGTATGAACGGGGTTCCCTTGGAATTACTTCGGTTGCACTCCACCTTCCGCCGGAAAACCTGCAAGCAAGCCTCGCACCACCACCGGGGTAGTGGGGGCCCTCCGACGATCAAGTTAGGGGAGATCGAAGGAGAAGAAGAGGTAGCAGGTAAGATAATACTCTGAAAAATCTTGCTTACCCTCCCCTTCCCCCCCCAGCCGCATATATATCAGTCTGGGGGGTTTTTCTGGGGATTGGTCATCGTGTGGCACGATGGGGTTGCCACTGACATGGTCGTTACAGGGCGTCGTGGGGCAGCGCTGGGTACGGCCATGGCAGGGCGTAGTGGAGCTCCGCTTTGTACGGCTGTTACAGGGGATCGTGGGGCAGCGCCGGATACGGCCGTTGCAGGGAGTAGTGGAGCAGGGGGCCGCGGCGTGCCTCAGGGGAACAGTCTGTTGTTGTCAGGAGATTGCCGACTTGGGGTCGGATTGCTGGACCAAGGGGCAGCCGACTCGGGGTCGGGCTGCGGAGCCGAAGATATCCGACCCGAGGTCGGATTGCTGGACCAAGGGGCAGCCGACTCGGGGTCGGGCTGCGGAGCCGAAGATATCCGACCCGAGGTCGGATTGCTGGACCAAGGGGCAGCCGACTCGGGGTCGGGCTGCGGAGCCGAAGATATCCGACCCGAGGTCGGATTGCTGGACCAAGGGGCAGCCGACTCGGGGTCGCGCTGCGGAGCCGAAGATATCCGACCCGAGGTCGGATTGCTGGATCAAGGGGCAGCCGTAGTCTTCCTAGGCGCGCGTGCCGGTCACGTGGGGCATGGTGGCTAAGTTCCCCCGTAACACTAGCCATCATGGCTTCCAACGATGTAGATTGCTGAGGGATAGCGGCACTATAAGTAGGAATAGATGGAGCCAATGATTGGTATATCTGTGATGGACCTATCCTGAAAAAATTCTTCTAAAAACTTGGTGGACCACCTTGATGCTGAATAGGTTCAGTCTGCCTGTATAAGAAGTTTGGGTGAAACCTATTATTAGGGTGATAAACTGGGCTGAATGAGTTAGGAGTGGGTTTCTTAAAGGCATTATATGAATTTAGAGCATTTGCCTGCTCAGCCTTAATATTGGGTAAACTAGGACAACACTCTACTAGATGCTCAGAATTGTTACACAAGATACATAAGCCCTGTGGCTCATGTTCTACTTTTACGATGGGATTTGACTCTTTGTGTGAGTTTGAGTTAGTGGAAATAGTGAAAGTATCCAACTTTTTGCTTAGATTATTCACCCCATTCACTAGATTTGACATGATATTCTTGAGTTCTGGGTCTGTTTTTATTCCGTAGGTACTTGGTTATCTAGACCCATAATCATCTCTATCTACCTCCTGACCGTAGCTACTCCAATTTTAAGTATTTTCATCTAAGTCCACAAAGAACTCATAGGCTTGATCAGGAGTTTGGTTCATGAACCTACCCTTATGCATGGATTCAATCATGTTCCTGTGTGTTGGAGGTAATTCTTTGTAAAAGAAATATACTAGATCAGCCTTATCAAGCCCATGGTGCGGGCACTTGACCAAAAGATCATGGAATCTTTTCCAAAGTTGGAAAAATTTCTCCTCAGATTTTTCTTTAAAAGTTCTTATGGCATCCTTAATTTTTTCAATTTTTACCATGGGATAAAACTTAGCCATGAACTTCCTAGATAGTTGTTCCCATGATGTACTGGAATTTAAAGCAAGAGAATACAGCCATACAGCGACACGATCCTTTAAAGTCATGGAAAACAACCTTAATTTAATACCCTCTTCATCTAAATTTTGATTTCTGAACGTTTGACAGATTGTCAAAAAATTGTTTAGATGAATATACGGTTGTTCACTCTCAAATCCATAAAATTTGGGTAACATGTTTATTGTTGCAGCCCGAATCTCGAATTGGGCTGCATTATTAATTGGTAACACTATAAAAGTAGGGAGACTAGCGGATGCGGGTGCGAACAACTCATTCAAAGTTCTAATATGTTCACCCATTGTAGAGATTGATGGTTGTCTTGCAGTTCGCTGGGTGTAATGAAAATTTCTGTCAATCTCAGGATCAAATAGTGTTAACTTACCTCTTAATGATCTTCTACCATGCATACACTATCAACAATTTATTAGATTTGACTCCTAAAATGAACGAGATCCTAAGAGAAAAGAGGGCTAGACACAGATGACCACAACCATCACCACACAACAATTTGGCTCTATTAGTCTTAAAATTAAGTGAGGTTTAGTAGCTTCTTAAATCTAGTTGCACGGAGAATTATTAGGTAAAAATTTCTAAAATTCTCTCCTAGATTAGATAGCTCATAATCTCTCTTTCAGATTAAACTTGAGCATACTAGTTAAGAAGATCTAGTAATTAGTGACCAGGTAAGTTCCAGGATGTGTGGTGGTGCACTAGGCTCACTTAAGTACCACAATTTCTATAATAGTTTTCACTGTTATAAAACTTGCCTAGACATCACCAATTACTAAAGTTCTCACTGGAGTGGTCTTCAGTCGTTTCTTTCCCAGAGCCTATTGAGCTCGAAAACTCTAAAACCAATGTCTAATTATTTTTAATATGATTAGGCTTAGGATATTTATGCACTGTGATGATTTTTGGGCAAGGACGAGTGATGAAATCCCGATCTTATCTTTTTAGTAGGTTCTGCCCTTAGAATATTTTATGCAAATGCTTTACACTACATGCAACAATCATAAATTTTTTTTTAAGTTTTATGGCATGACATTAAATTCCTTTAATTAAATGATCAAGCAAATTTTATTTATTTATATATTTATTTTTTTAATTTTTTAATTTTATTTTTTTGTTTATTTAAATTTTATATAGGAATAACTTAAATGTAAACTAAAAAATAATCCTTATACGTTAGTCAATCTCCGAATGCCCGTTGAATAAGCTCTGGAGATTACTCCGTGAGGAGCCCCAATAGAGGTATGATAACCTCGGAAGATTGCACCCTATCAATTACTAGCAAATTTTTTTTATTTTTATTAATTAATTTTTTTTATATTTTTTAACTTTAATCTAGGAAGAATTAAATAAGGCAAGATTAAAATAATCTAAGAAAATAAATCAAGGCTAGAATTGAAAATTTCACACTTGAGCTTAGTGGCATTCGTTGAATCTTCCTTGTGAAGTACCTTGCCTCCCCGGCAACGGCGCCAAAATTTGTTGTCAGTTTTTTTTTTAAGACCTGAGGATGATTTATAAAGGATGTCGTTGTTAAAATCATAACCAATAAACAAATATTCTTTTTTTATACTCTTACCATCCTCTATTCGATGAATAGTGGTTGTAGGAGGTCGATCCACAGGGAGGTGATTGGAGTACACAAATAGAGAATAGAAACTCCATTATGGTTTATTTTTTTTAAAAAACAATTCATTGAGGATGTTCGATTAATCTCTAAACAAGTAGTGCTATTTTGCTAAAAAATAAATAAAGAAAAGAAAGAGAGTTTTTGCAATTAAAATAAGAATTTCAGAATGCATATAATAAATTACAGAATATTAAATTAAAACTTAGACACGGATTGCACAAAAGAAAAATTAATAAATTTGTATAAAAAACAGAAATTAAACCGAACCTAGAACACGTATTGCATGAAAGAAAATTGATAGATTTCATAAAAAAAAATTGATTACAAATAAAAATGGAGATTGGAAGTCTAATGCTTCTTCTCTTTTGCAAATAAAATAAAGAAAAGAAAACAAGAAGCTTCTCCCTCTCGGTGGAACTTCCAAAACAAATAAAATAAAATACTTTTTTTCCTTCCTTCTTCTCGGAAAATAGAGCTCTCCCCTGTTTCTTGGCCCCAATCGAGAACTTCCCCTTCCTCCCTTCAGCCGATGGCCTCTCCCCCTTTTATATGGATCTTCCCCACCCCTTCAAGCCGGCGATGGATCCCCTGATGGAGGTGTAACGGACGCTCGTGGAGGAGGTGATTCATGGATGGCTGAATCACGGGTGATTGCAGACGAGATCGCTGGAGGAGATGATCCGGAGGAGCTGGGATCACGGGATGCTGACGGAATCTTGGGTTGCTGGGAGGCGGACTCGGAAAGAGGGGGACGCAGGGAGGAAATCCGGAAGGACATGGATGCGGACGGTGAAGCAGAGGCGGAGGAGGGGGGGTCTTGAATCTAGAAGGGGGATGCGGGGAGGATGTTCGGAAGGACATGGATGCGGACGACTGGATCATTGCTCCTCCCTTTGACGCAGAAGAGGCGGACGGGCTTGGAGAATTAGATCTCTATTTCGGAAGAGTGCGGGTGTTAATCCGGAAAGAACGGAACGCGAGGATCGCTGGGAGATCGCACGCGGGCTCGGACGCTTGGTTGCAAATGTGCTCGATCAGATCATGGCAGGATTGGGCCCGCGCAGTTTGGAGCCATGATGCATCTCTCTAAACCCAATCTGTACCAAATACGCATTTATACTTTAATTTATAATAACCTGTGCCAAACAAAAAATATAATATTAAATCAGTGAATTTACCATTATCAGTCAGCAATAACACTAATTTAAGTGATATGTAGATCGCACTTTTGTGCTCTCATCAGCTAGTAGAGCTAAATTATAGTTAGGTATTCATCTTCCACTATAAGGTGCATTAGAACTGACTTATAAATTTCACATCTCGATTAGAGGTAATCATCTTAGGAATATTGTGAAGGTGCATGATTTGTCAATTTCATGAAAGTAGAGCTTGGTGATGTGAGAGGTGTCATGCATCTTCTAGTATGACACACAATGTGTTATCTAGGAAAATCAATCAACAACTATCATGATCGAATTTTTATTGTATTGAGTCCTAGGTAAGCTCATAGTGAAATCCATGCTCACATCTTCTCATGGCACCTATGAAACTAGCAATGACAAGTATAGCACTGTATTTTGATATTTAATTACAAGCTTGTTAACTACATGGCTGTCTATGCATATACGCTACAATCCATCCTTCTAGGATACTAGTACTATGGGCACAATGCATGAACTGATACTCTCCCTTCTCCATGAGCTCTTTCGCTTGGTGCTAACGCTCTTCATGCTCTTCGGAGCTCATATGACAAGCAGGCATATTGGGGATGATGGAGTCAGGAATAAAGTCAATGCAGTGTTGAATGTGGGTTGTAGGTTGTAGTTTGGTGGGAATCTTACCTGGCATGATATAACTCTTTGAGGAGTGGTTTGATTGCTTTAGTCAGCTTTGTTGACTCCTTATTCTCTTCTAACACAATCAGGTGCATGCAACATGAGTCTCCGTATATGTCTTGATAAGTCACTACAACAATTTAATGAAACAATGGCATTATTTTAGCAGCATATATATAAACTGCTAGTATTTTAAACTTTTTTTTGGCATTTTATAATTTTTTGATAGAATTGATTATCTAAGATCATTTAGATAGGCATATATAATAGATATATGCCAACATTAACCAACTAGCTCCCACACGCGTCACCGCAATTTTGTGAGGAGAGTTTGATTTCATGGAGGACTTAAACCTTAAGGAGATCTTTATAATTTACTTATATAAATTTTTGGAATTTTGGTTGGCTTGCCATAGTTTTCTTTTCTATTTTGTTTCCTTTTATTTCTATATCTATCAGTAGCGAATGCTTTTGTTTTCCTTGCAACCAATTAAAATATACACCATACACGGTATTCAAATACCAATTAGCTTTTAAGTAGAGTGAATCCTTTAAATCATCATCAGTAATATATAACAAATTACAAGAAGTGAGGTTCGTGGCAGATTTTTATTGGTTACACAAACGCAAGACTCTGCAAAGGTTGATTGATTTTAATTAGAAATATAATTTCACCTAAATTTTGTTGACTTGTTGAGTGCATCTAACTCCTAACAAATTTCTGCTACAGAAAATCTGCTGCATGATTACATGTCATTGTATTTTTAATTTGTTTTTGGTCCCACCGTACCTTTCTTGGCCTAATTTGAGGGCCAAGTCCAACAGGGTTGATTGGTTTTCATGGTTTCCATCCGCATCTAGGTTTTTTTTTTTGGTTAGAAGCGGCATCCGTATAATCCTCACATGAGTACAACCTGCCAAGTCAAAAGAAAGAAGATGATACAAAGGGTGGGGTAAATCTACGACCCTGGTCCAAACCACTTCATCCAAGTGGCGGGCCACAAAGGAGGCGACCCAGTCTGCCGCACTGTTCACTTCCCGATACACATATGCTACCTGAAAAGAGCTTGTCTCTCTAGCCATTTTGCGGATCCTACGAAGCCACAGGTGTCCGTCTCCATCCGGATCCACACCCCGTATCCAGTCAATCACTGAGACGGAGTCCCACTCTAGAAGTATCTTGTTGGCTCTAAGGACCCTCGCTCCTAGCATAGTACATGCCCTCTCAGATAGCCTGCAACTCCACATCAATGACGGCCCGTCCGATGGTTCATCGCCCTCCGACTGCAACCAGTGTACCCAGGTGGTCTCTAATCACAAAGTCCACTCCTCCATGTGCTCCGTCCGCCAACCAGCTACCATCGAAGTTCATTTTGAGATGACCAAGGGGTGGGGGTACCCAAAAAAAGAAGGCAAAGCGCGCTGTAACAGCGGAGTGGGTATCCCAGATGTCCCTACGCAACTCAGAGGCAAGCATCGTGGTAGTCTTGATAATCTCCATCACATGGCGGGAGGCCCTATCCACCACTGTGCTCGGTGATGATCTCTTGCCCTCAAACACACGGGCATTTCTGTCCAGCCAAATGTGATAGGCCAGTTATGCCCTCATGACCCCTACCTCGAATGTGCTAGGTCTCCTTATGAACTTTCTTAAATGGTCAACAGCTCCTCTACTGACTCCAAGGCCTGGTGGAGGGGAACAGAAGAGCTCTCCCAGATTTGCACTGCCCTGGAGCACTCTAGAATAACATGGTTAATGGTCTCCTCAGCATCAGGGCAAACCTCATAGTATGGGGTGACCCGAGCACCTCGTCCAGCTAACATCCTTCTGGTTGGTAAATAACCCCATGCCATCTTCCAGATGACGAGGGCAACATGAGGGTGGATCCTCATCCTTCATATCCAACCACCATCAATCTTTCGGACTGGCGTCCTGAAAATCAAAGCCTGAACGTCCCTAGCCTGCACCCTCAATCGCCCAGTCGTCATCCATATTAGTTTGTCAATCTCCCCCCGTATCGGAGGGGGAGGGCCAGGACCCTCTCTGCTAGCCGAGCTCCAAAAACCTTCTGAATTATCCCCGTCCTCCAACCACCCTCCTCAGGGCTAATCAGATCACAGACTCTAAGCCCGGCTAGCCTGGCCATATCCATAAAAGTTGGCAGTTTGCATAACAGCCACTCAGTTACCCAACTGTCCTCCAGAATATCAATAATCCGCCCATCTTCGATCGCCCAACTGATTGTCGGGAGCACAACCGAGACTCTAGCACATCTCCCACCAGACAGGTGACCAGTGATATCGGACCCCAGTGGGTCTCGCCAGCGACAGACCCCATACTTGGACCTTAGCAAAGAGGCCCACATATTGTTAGGCTCCTGAATGAACCTGGCTGTATTCCTCGCCTCAAGGGCCTCTCGTCTCGCCACCAGTGATGGTACTCCAGACCACCAGTCCTAATCGGCTGACATAGCACCTCCCAGGCTACCAGGTGAACACCACCCCTGCCATCTCCTCTCCCCCATATAAACTCTCTGAACATCTGCTCCATGGTCCTCAGCGGTCTCATAGGAATGATAGAATTGGACATCAAGTGGATCGGGATCAAGCTGAGCACTGAGCGCACCAGCGTGATCCTACCCATCATAGAAAGGGCTTGCATCTGCCACCCTTCAAGTCTGTGGTTGATACTAAGTTCCATGTAAGAGCAATCTGAACTACATAAAAACCGTCCTGGAATCGAGATTCCCAAATACTTCAAGACACCCTCCTGCTTGCCAATCCCCAATATGTCCATGATATTTGCCTGCACCTGTGCCTTGGTCTTCGGGTTGGAGCACATTGCCGACTTGGCCAAATTTACTCGTTGCCCGGATGCAGCACAATAGTCCCATAAAATCCTCCCAATCGTCCGTGCGGCCTGCCTCGTCGCCTTGGCTAACAGCAAACATTCATCAGCAAATAACAAATGAGAGATAGGAGGGGCCTTGTACACTGGCCTGTAGACCTCCAAAACTTGCAAGTCCACTGCTCAGCGAAGGGCCCTAGAGAGCACATCTGCACAGATAATAAATAGTTGCAGAGATAGGGGACAACCCTGGCGGAGCCCACCAGAAGACTTGAAGAAACTTGATGGTGTGCCGTTCACCAGGACTGAGAAGGAAGGAGCCCTGACACATCCCATCACCCACCTGAGGAAATTCCAACTCATCCTGTTATAAGCTCTCTCCATGTCAAGCTTGATCACCATTAAACACCTTAATAGAGACATCAGAGCCACTCGTTTGCGTCCGCACTAGGGGATGACATCACTATGGCTAGGAGAGGATCCTGAGCCCCCAGATTGAGTCAGACCTGAATTGGGTCCATTTGAGTCTAAGTCATTTTCTTTTATTGCATTATTTGCTTTTGTCTTAGCCAAGTCAATTTTGTCAGTTGTTTTGTTATTAGACTAGTCAATTGCGTTTATGTAATTGGGTCAATTTAGTAGACCAATTTTAGTAAGGGATTAATTGATGTAAGGGTCCAAATTTGGTTAGTGTCAATTGATTAATTTGGTAAATTGATTACTTGACTTGGTCAAGATGTAAGATCTATATAAAGACCACTCCTCTCATGTATAAGGCAATTGATGATTGAATGAAAAAACCCTAGCCTTTTTTTTGTTCTTCTTCTTCTTCCTCCTCTTCTCTTCTTCCTGTGTCTCTATAACCTCTTCTTCCTTCTCTTTCCCTTCTTCTTCCTCTTTTTCTCTTCCTCCCTGCAGTGGTCCGCCATCATCTTGGTATCAGAGCAGCCCGGCTTTGCCCCTGTTGCCAAAGCCACGATCCAACCTCTTCTTCCATCTGTCACACCACAATTAGTTCCCTCCCCAAGCCCGTTCACACCACAAACCCACCTCCCCTCCTCCAGCGCATTCACACCATAGAATCCATCCGCTCCTACCCCAAGCCCGTTCACACAATGTCCCCTCCTCAAGCCTGTTTGCACCACGGAACCCGCTTCCCCTCCTCAAGCCTGTTTGCACCAGCGCGCACGCCTCCCTTCCCCATCACACCCGCGGCCGCCCTCACCCCACTCACCGCCAACAGCGCCACGCCACCCCCTCGGAGTCGTCTGCACCGACCAACGCCCGCCGCAAAGAACCGGAGGGTTCGACTCTCCTCACGTCCGCGCATCCCCCACTCAGAGAAGAACCCATCTATGATGCGCCATCGGAAGCCGCTTGCCAGAGAAGTGACCACCGCCGGCTTCCCCGTTGCCGCCTCATCACTGCCTCCGCCAAGCAGCACCACTTCGCCATCGGCTCGCCACCAGAAGCCACCGACTGTCGCTGCAAGCTCGTAGCTGCCGTTGCAGCCTCTGCTCCATCCTGCAGCTGCTGCGCTGCGACCTCCGCCCCGCCCCGCAGCCGCCGCCGCTGCGGAGATCGGTCTGTCTGTTAGGATCGTAGGCGCTGCCATCTCACTAAAACCCGCTGGTTATAGTGAAGGCTTAACCATGGCCTTTAAACCGACCATCCCAAGCGCTCCCCTTGTGGAGTGATTGATTAAAACCCCATTTGATTTTGATGAGCTCAAAGCATTTGAGTATATCTTGTGATTACTAATGAATTCAATTGAGTGTTTCAGTGAAAATCCTGTCCAAGTGTCTCTAGATTTGGTTCATAGTATTTTGGATAAGTTAAGAAGTCTGCTGAACCAAAGTCTGAGACTTGAGTCGACTCCCGAGTATCACGAGTCGACTCCAAGCGTATCAAGTTCACTGGCACGAGCTCGAGTCGACTCCAGACTAGTACGAGTCGACTCCGACTGAGAACAGAAAGAAGAACAGAAAGCCTCATCTCAGAACCTTCAACGAGTCGACTCCTGAAGTGCGCGAGTCGACTCCAATGGTCAACGAGTCGACTCCAGGGTAGTAAGAGTCGACTCCAAGAGGTACACAAAGAAAAGTCAGAGAGCAGTTTTCGAGTCTGAGATTCGAGTCGACTCCAGTGGAACGCGAGTCGACTCCGATGGTTGGCAAGTCGACTCCAGAGAAAGCAAGAGTCAACTCTCAGCGGTACACAAAGAAAAGGTCAGAGAGCATTTTATGGACTCTGAGATTCGAGTCGACTCCCGCAATACGCGAGTCGACTCCGAGACTGTGCGACCAATGACAGACAGAAAACCATGTTACTGCCTCTGAGATTCGAGTCGACTCCAAGACAAGCTTCACGTCAAAAGGCAGAAGACCAACTTTCGGAAACTGAGAGCCGAGTCGACTCCAAGGAAGTTCGAGTCGACTCCAAGACTGGATGAGCCAAAAGACAGAGAATCGGGAGTTCGGGCTCTGAGATTCGAGTCGACTCCAAGGACAGTCGAGTCGACTCGAGTGGACAAAATTCAAAATTGGATCCACGGACTTCTGTGGATGAGGCGACTCCAAAATTGCCAGGTCAGCTCCGAAGTTGGTGAGTCGACTCCGGGTCAAGACGAGTCGACTCCCAGTCGTGACGGCAACTTTAATTCAAATTTGGAACAGTTGCCGAGTCAACTCCGGAAAAGCTTGAGTCGACTCCCGCTACAGCCGAGTCGACTCCTGATCGCGCGAGTCGACTCCAACCCACCAACAGTCATATTGTCAGGCTGCGCAGAGTGTGCAGAACGGGCAGAAAAAGCAGTGTAACGGCTAGTTTCCGTGGGGGTTGGCTTAAATAGCCACAGAAGACTGTAGCAAGGCAGAGAACAGTCATTCCACTCCAACTAATCAAGGATTCAAGCTCTGCAACGTGCTCTTCAACGAAAAAGGGAAGATCTGCATTTACAGCTCCACCTACATCTTCCCAGCAATTAAAGCCTTCTCCTCCAGCATTCAAGTCGACTACACATTCAAGAGGAGACCGGAGTTCAAAAAGCCTTACCTCTTCTTCAGCTTAAAAGCGTTTGAGGGCTTCTAAACTCCTCTTTGATTATATTGTTTTATATCTGCTTTTGAGAAGCTTATTTTCCTTTCTGTCTATAACTTGTATTTACTTGGTTCAATCGGAGGATTGAATCAAGGGGATTAAGGTTGGTTGGTGAGCCAAGTTAAAACCAACGTGTGTAAGGGTTTGATTGTGAGCCCGGAAAAACAATCGGGGTTGGTTCTAGTCGGTGAGCCTGGGAAAAACCGACCGAGTTCGTTGTGAGCTCGTAAAACAACAAGTTTGGTTGTGAGCTTGCAAAACAACCAGCTGTAATCCAAGGAGGTTATAGTGAATTCCCAAGAGAGACTTGGGGAGTGGACGTAGGAGCAAGGGGTAGCTCCGAACCACTATAAAACTCTGTGTTTGCATTGGATTGTCTCTTCTCTTCTTCCTCTCACATCACTCACAGCACTTAGCATTAATTAAATAACTTGCAAGAGTTTTTAATTAATCATCCTTAAAGTTTTAAATATCTAAATTAATTTAAAACCCAATTCACCCCCCCCTCTTGGGTTGTCTATCTGGGCAACAAGTGGTATCAGAGCCAAAAACTCTTCCACTCAAGAGTTAAAAGATCAAAATGACAACCCCATTTGGATCTTCTCACATTGAGGGTCAGTCCACCCAAAGACCCCCTTTCTTCAATGGATCCGACTACTCATACTGGAAGGCTAGGATGAGAATATTCGTCCAAGCCCAAGACTATGAGATGTGGACCATTGTAGTGAATGGCCCATACATCCCATCCACATATGTAGAGGGTGTTAAGGTACCCAAATTAGAAAAGGATTGGGATGAACATGACATGAGGAAGGCACAATTAAACTCTAAAGCTATGAATGTGTTTTATTGTGCCTTAGATAGAAATGAATTCAATAGAGTCTCTACTTGCAACTCTGCAAAAGAGATCTGGGATAGACTTGAAGTGACCCATGAGGGCACGAATCAAGTTAAAGAATCCAAAATTAATATATTGGTTCATAAGTATGAACTATTTAAAATGGATTCTAATGAGACAATCACTAGCATGTTCACTAGGTTTACTGACATTGTCAATGGCCTAAAAAGCCTTGGCAAGAGCTATACTAACAGTGATCTTGTCAGGAAAATACTTCGCTGTCTACCAAGGTCATGGGAAGCCAAGGTGACGGCAATCCAAGAAGCTAAAGACTTGAACAAGCTTCCACTCGAAGAGCTCCTTGGATCCCTAATGACTCACGAGCTAACCATGAAGCAACACAGCGAAGAAGAGTCCTCCCATAAGAAAAAGGTAATAGCACTTAAATCTACTTCATCTAACAAGGACTTGTCCTGCAGTAGCAGCAGTGAAGAAGAAGAACATGAGGAAGATGATGGTGAGGCTCTTCTTGTGCGCAAGTTCAAGAGATTCATCAACCACAAGAAGTCCTATCATCAAAGGAGAGGCCCCTCAAATTTCTACCGCAAGGACAAAGGTAAGGAAAGGGAAAAACGAGGGGATTGGGTGTTACGAGTGCAAGAAGCCGGGTCACATAAGAGCAGAGTGCCCCTTACTGAAGAAGGGGAGTAAGTAGAAGAAGAAGAAGGCTCTTGTCACTACACTATCCGACTCCGACTCATCATCCTCCTCATCAGATGATGAACAAGAAGTGAAGGCCAATTTCTGCTTCATGGCCAACGAAAACGAGGTAACTTCCGATACGCATCTTGATTTTTCTTTTGATGAATTTTATGATGCATTTAATGAGTTAATGGTAGAATATAAGGCTATAAATCTTAAGAATAAAGAACTGAAAATAGCTAATCAATCATACCTACATAAATACGATAAATTAGTTAAGGATAAGAACTTAATCACCAAAGAAAATATTGAACTTAAAACAAGCAACCAACTTTTAACTCAAAAGACTAACACCTTAACTAAAGATAATGAAAAACTAACTAAGGAATTTTCAGAACTTAAAAAATATAAACAAACCTTAGATAAGGATCTTACAAAAGAACTTAATGATCTAAAAGCAGAAAATCAAACACTAACTAAAGAACTTAACAAATACAAACCCTTAGTTGAAAAATTTACATATAGTTCTGAAAAATTAAACATGATACTAAATAGTCAACGAGCAGTATTTAATAAAGCGGGTTTAGGGTATAAACCAAGAAATAAACAAAAACTTCTTAGTAACTTCTTTGTTAAAGCTGGAGAAACTAAAACTAAGAAAATAACCTGCTTTTGTTGTGGAACTATAGGACATAAGGCAAATGCATGTGACTATAGGAAAAGTAAAACAAAAAGAAAAATTAAAAGGGTATGGGTTCCAAAAGGAATCAACTTGACTAACCATGAAGGACCCAAGAAAACTTGGGTACCTAAGATGACATGATTTGCTTGTGTAGGAGTGTCTTGCAGCCAAAGGTCAACAAAAACCACTGGTATTTGGATAGTGGCTGCTCAAGGCACATGACGGGTGATAAAGATCAATTTTTCACCCTTGAAGCTAAGAAGGGAGGTGCTGTGACTTTTGGAGACAACAACCAAGGTCATATCATTGGTATTGGTAAAGTTCAAATCACCCCTTCTACTTTTATAGATAATGTTAGATATGTTGATGGTCTTAAGCATAACTTGTTAAGCATTAGTCAATTATGTGATATAGGATATGATGTTATGTTTAAACCATCACTATGCATTATAACAAATCCTAATGATAATAGTTTAGTTTTTAAAGGAATTAGACGTGGAAATGTATATGTTGTAGACCTAGAAGATCTTGCAAAACATAACCAATGTCTAGTTGTAAATGAAACTAAAGATAATGATGCTAGTTGGTTATGGCACCGTAAGTTAGGTCATGCAAGCATGGACACAATAACTAAACTAGTTAAAAGAGACTCCGTGATAGGTTTGCCAAAATTAAAATTTGAAAAGAACAAAATATGTGAAGCATGTCAATTTGGCAAACAATCTAGGAACTCTTTTAAATCCATAAAATGTGTCTCTACCTCTAGGCCTCTAGAATTATTACACATGGACCTATTTGGTCCAACTAGAACAACAAGCCTAGGTGGAAATAAATATGGTCTAGTTATAGTAGATGATTACTCTAGGTACACATGGGTCATGTTCCTAGCACATAAGGATCAAGCATTTTCTGTTTTTAAGAAGTTCTATAAGGAAGTAACAAATGCTAGAGAGTCTTCAGTCATAGCCATTAGAAGTGACCATGGTACCGAATTCGAAAATCAATCATTTGATGAATTTTGTAGTAAAAAGGGGATAACCCATAATTTCTCAGCACCTAGGACACCACAACAAAATGGAGTTGTGGAAAGGAAGAATAGAACACTAGAGGAAATGGCTAGAACTATGTTATGTGAAAGTAACCTCCCTAAGTACTTTTGGGGAGAAGCCATTAATACCTCTTGTCACATATTAAATAGAGTTCTATTGAGACCCATTATAAAGAAAACACCTTATGAACTGTGGAAAAACAGAAAACCAAAGGTTAATTATCTTCATGTTTTTGGATGTAGGTGTTTTGTGCATAATAATGGAAAAGATAATCTAGGGAAATTTGACCCTAAATCTGATGAAGGAATATTCTTAGGTTATTCTACAACTAGTAAAGCCTATAGAGTCTTTAATAAAAGAACCTTAGTCATAGAAGAATCTATACATGTAGTATTTGATGACTCTAGTGACATCTCCTCTAGTAAGAAAGTTAATTTTGATGATGATGTTGAAATACTTGAGGAAAAGATAGATGAGATGGGATTACAAGATGATAATCAAAAGTTGATTGAAGGAGAATCATCAAGCCAAGAGGCTATTGTGGATCATGGGCTAACAAAAGCTTGGAGGTATGCTCACGGGCATCCTAAGGAACTCATTCTAGATGATCCATCTCAACCGGTTAGGACTAGAGCTTCACTTAGAAATCTAAATAACCATCTAGCTTTTGTTTCACACTTTGAGCCCAAACATATAGAAGAAGCCGAAAATGATGTAAATTGGATAAATGCAATGCAAGAAGAACTAAACCAATTTACTAGAAACAAAGTGTGGGATCTAGTAGAGAGACCTTCTAAATATCCAATTATAGATACAAAATGGATATATAAAAATAAGCTAGATGAAAATGGAATTGTTATAAGGAATAAGGCTAGACTAGTGGCAAAGGGTTATAATCAAGAAGAAGGCATAGATTTTGATGAAACCTTTGCTCCCGTAGCTAGACTTGAGGCTATTAGACTATTATTAGCATATGCATGCTCTAAGGATTTCAAACTATTTCAAATGGATGTAAAAAGTGCATTTTTAAATGGGTATATTAATGAGGAAAGTGTATGTAGAACAACCTCCTGGTTTTGAAAATCATCAATACCCTAATCATGTGTATAAACTGAACAAAGCACTTTATGGATTAAAACAAGCACCTAGAGCATGGTATGAGAGACTTAGTAAATTCCTATTAGAACATGAATTCTCTAGGAGAAATGTAGACACAACATTATTTCTGAAAAAGCAAAATAAGGAGATGCTATTAGTACAGATTTATGTTGATGATATCATTTTCGGTGCTACTAACAATCGCCTCTGCGAAGAGTTTGCTGATTTGATGCAGAGTGAGTTTGAGATGAGCATGATGGGAGAGCTGAACTACTTCCTCGGGCTTCAAATCAAACAATCTGAAGGAGGCATCTTCATCAATCAAGCAAAATATGTCAAGGAGATGCTCAAGAAGTTTGATATGGAAGGAAACAAATCAATCAGCACCCCCATGAGCTCATCATGCAAATTAGATCAAGATGAATCAGGTAAATCTGTAGATCAAAAACTTTATAGAGGTATGATAGGATCTTTACTATATCTTACTGCAAGTAGACCTGATATTATGTTTAGTGTTTGCATGTGTGCTAGATATCAGGCTAATCCTAAAGAATCACACCTAGCTGCAGTTAAGAGAATTTTTTAAATACTTAATAGGAACTAAGAACATAGGGCTATGGTACTCTAAAGAATCTAGCCTAAACTTAATAGGGTACACAGATTCAGACTTCGCTGGATGTGAGCTTGATAGAAAAAGTACCAGCGGGTCGTGTCAGTTTCTAGGAGAAAACCTAATCTCATGGTTTAGCAAGAAACAAAACTCGGTTGCATTATCCACTGCAGAAGCTGAATATGTGGCAGCCGGGAGTTGTTGTGCTCAAATCTTGTGGATTAAACAACAATTAGAAGATTATGGCATTAAACAAGATAAAATCCCCATTAATTGTGATAATACAAGTGCCATAAATCTAACTAAAAATCCAATTCAACATTCAAGAACTAAACACATTGAGATAAGACATCACTTCATAAGAGATCATGTATTGAATGGTGATGTGTCACTCCAATTTGTTTGTACTGATAATCAATTAGCAGATATTTTTACAAAACCCCTAAGTGAAGAGAGGTTTAGCGTGCTTAGGAGGGGATTAGGAGTGATTGATCCATCCTAGTGGGAGTTTCCACTAGATTAATTGATTTTGATGATTAGAATGCGGTTAAAATAGAGTTTACATTCAATGATCATCAAATCAGATCCCAATTAGGTGATTAGAATGCGGTTATAGCATGACTTTTAGGTGCGTGCCAAGGTTAGAGATGACTCGAGTAAGTTTCAGAGCCGGCTCCTAAGGGGGAGTCGACTCGCGCATATTCTGGAGTCGACTCGAGGTCGAGTCGACTCGCGACTCAGGGGAGTCGACTCGCAGTCGGGATCCGACTTTTTAACCCTAGGTTTGTCGTTTCGCAAACACTTTTCTTTCAAGCCGCCACTGTTCAAAAAGCCCTAGAGCCGACTCCTAGGTCTTCCCCGATCGTCTCCAACCTCTGTTCGGTCGATTTTTTACCGGTTCTTAGGGTTTTTCGTCCGTTCCTAGGTCGTCTCCGGTCCGTCCCGAGTCTCCTCCGTCGACCTTTCTCCGTCCTTTAGGTGTTTCTTCCCGTTTAGGTCAAGATGCCTCGTAAGACCGTGGTTAGGAAGAGGTCCCGTCCCGAGGCCGGTCCCGAGCGGCGCTCCAAGGCGCGGCACGATCCCGCGAGGCAACCACCTCCGGCTCGTTCCCCGCCTAGGGCGGTTCCCGTGAGGCCATTGGCCGGGAAGGTCGTCTCCACCGGGAGGTATGTCGATTTCGACTTCCTCTCCCGGGAAGGGTTCACCATAGGTGATAGGCTTAGAGCCCAGGGCTTAGAGTTCTTCCTTACATTGGACCTCCCCACATATCCAGGGCTCGTTAGAGAGTTTTACGGGTACCGTCCATCGGGGAGATGGGGTATCGAGGGCACAGTAGCCGGTGTCCCTGTGTTTGTCACGGAGGATCTTATTGGCCACATCCTCCACCTTCCACTAGTAGGGGTGGCTCCCGCACACCCTGAGGATAGAGTTGAGGCCCTTACGGTCGTCTTAGGGCATCCACCTCAGTCCCCCCTAGACGAGGTATCTGCTAGCTCACTTCCTGTTGAAGTGAGAATTCTTTTGAGTATTCTGTCCAGGTCTGTCTTCCCTAAGACAGGAAGATTTGATTTTGTAAATGAGAGGGACCTAGCTATTATGTCTTACATTCTTCAGGACACCCCGGTCAACTTCCCCAAACTCATATATAGGTATATGTGTGAGCCCCTAGATAGACCTAGGCTCACCCTCCCATACGGCATGATTTTTACTCTTCTCTTTAGGGAGTACGAGATTCCCATTCCTGAGAGGGAACCCTCTCGTGCATTGCGATGGACAGATCGCTTGTGTACGGGGACCATGCACAGGATGGGGTTTCGGAAGAGAGAGGGGGTATGGGTTAGGAAGTCTACCCTCACCGCTCAGACCACCAGACCTTCACCCAGTCCTGAGCCCGATTCAGACTACCCAGACCTTCCAGACCATCCAGACCTTCCATCCACTCCTCCTGCTCCTACCACCTCCGCCGGACCTTCCTCCTCGGCACCACCCTCTATGGCGGTCCGGATTGATCCTGAGCAGCTCCGGGAGCTGCGACAGGAGATAGTCAGAGAGGTGAGGGATGAGCTGCTTCGGGAGCTCCGAGGTGCGGTGCCTGCTCCCACTCCTGCACCCGTATCTTCTCAGTTGGTCCCTTCCTTGACAGCCGTGACTGACATGACGGCTCATGTACGGGAAGAGATCTACAATGTCCGGAGTTTGGTCCAGGCCCAGTTCCACAGCATGAGTGAGGTCACGAGCTCCACTCGACAGATGTGAGAGGAGATAGGTCGTGACATGCACACCACCATCGAGGGGGCCGAGCGCTTGGCGAATGTACTCATCGACAAGCTGGACGCACTTCAGACATCGGTGACTGGGCTTCAGGCGTCGGTGACAGAGCTCTCCACTACACATAGCAGAGTTACCACGTCTATCATCACACAGCTTGGCCATGTCACAGATGCAGTCACCCTCCTCATGGAGCAGAGCCGATTGAGAGGAGGAGCACCATCCTCGAGAGGAGGAGCCACATCCTCGAGAGGAGGAGCCACATCCTCCAGAGGAGGAGATGCATCCTCGAGAGGGGGAGCTTCATCCTCGAGGAAGACATAGATGTGTTTGAGTTCTGTTTTGTATTGTTTTACTTTACTTATTGTATGCTCAAATCTACTTCAATTCATATCAATACAATGAGTAGACATCTTATCTTCAATTATGTGCCATTTGATGATTGGTTGTGCCATTGATTGTGGTTGATTACCTCCTTTTTGGTATGATGACAAAAAGGGAGAGAAATATGTATAAAATGTGTAAAAGGGGAGAAATATGAAAAAAATATGTAAAAGAAATCAATGGAAAATAGATAAAAAGATAAACTCTTAAAAACACACACAAATTTGTTCTAAGTGGATTCGGTACCTCGAGGCTCATTATCTCTCTTTTGGGGCTCCTAATGGAGTAATCTCCAGAATCTATTCAAGGGATATTCGGAGATTAGCTGAATCCTACTCAAGAACAAATTGACAGATTTTCCCTCTAAAAACAAAAAATTCAGTTCAAAAACTTCAAAGCATTAAAAGGAAATTCAGAGAATCAAAACATAGTTGAATGCATATGTTGAGGGGGAGAATCTGAATTTTAATCAAGCTAAATCATTAATGACATATAAGCCAAACAATTGATTGCATAATATGAAGGCTTATATAATTCCAAATGAAAGGGGGAGCTTTAACTCCGAAATTTGTTGTTTCACTCCTTTCAAACTTGGATAAATTAAATTATCAGACATTTGAATTCATTTATGGATTTTATTTCATTATTTATTGAGCAAGTCATTTTACATATACTCAAAGTTTTGTCATCATCAAAAAGGGGGAGATTGTGGAGTGATTGATTAAAACCCCATTTGATTTTGATGAGCTCAAAGCATTTGAGTATATCTTGTGATTACTAATGAATTCAATTGAGTGTTTCAGTGAAAATCCTGTCCAAGTGTCTCTAGATTTGGTTCATAGTATTTTGGATAAGTTAAGAAGTCTGCTGAACCAAAGTCTGAGACTCGAGTCGACTCCCGAGTATCACGAGTCGACTCCAAGCGTATCAAGTTCACTGGCACGAGCTCGAGTCGACTCCAGACTAGTACGAGTCGACTCCGACTGAGAACAGAAAGAAGAACAGAAAGCCTCATCTCAGAACCTTCAACGAGTCGACTCCTGAAGTGCGCGAGTCGACTCCAATGGTCAACGAGTCGACTCCAGGGTAGTAAGAGTCGACTCCAAGAGGTACACAAAGAAAAGTCAGAGAGCAGTTTTCGAGTCTGAGATTCGAGTCGACTCCAGTGGAATGCGAGTCGACTCCGATGGTTGGCAAGTCGACTCCAGAGAAAGCAAGAGTCGACTCTCAGCGGTACACAAAGAAAAGGTCAGAGAGCATTTTATGGACTCTGAGATTCGAGTCGACTCCCGCAATACGCGAGTCGACTCCGAGACTGTGCGACCAATGACAGACAGAAAACCATGTTACTGCCTCTGAGATTCGAGTCGACTCCCAGACAGCTCGAGTCGACTCCAAGACAAGCTTCACGTCAAAAGGCAGAAGACCAACTTTCGGAAACTGAGAGCCGAGTCGACTCCAAGGAAGTTCGAGTCGACTCCAAGACTGGATGAGCCAAAAGACAGAGAATCGGGAGTTCGGGCTCTGAGATTCGAGTCGACTCCAAGGACAGTCGAGTCGACTCGAGTGGACAAAATTCAAAATTGGATCCACGGACTTCTGTGGATGAGGCGACTCCAAAATTGCCAGGTCATCTCCAGAAGTTGGCGAGTCGACTCCGGGTCAAGACGAGTCGACTCCCAGTCGTGACGGCAACTTTAATTCCAATTTGGAACAGTTGCCGAGTCGACTCCGGAAAAGCTTGAGTCGACTCCCGCTACAGCCGAGTCGACTCCTGATCGCGCGAGTCGACTCCAACCCACCAACGGTCATATTGTCAGGCTGCGCAGAGTGTGCAGAACGGGCAGAAAAAGCAGTGTAACGGCTAGTTTCCGTGGGGGTTGGCTTAAATAGCCACAGAAGACTGTAGCAAGGCAGAGAACAGTCATTCCACTCCAACTAATCAAGGATTCAAGCTCTGCAACGTGCTCTTCAATGAAAAAGGGAAGATCTGCATTTACAGCTCCACCTACATCTTCCCAGCAATTAAAGCCTTCTCCTCCAGCATTCAAGTCGACTACACATTCAAGAGGAGACCGGAGTTCAAGAAGCCTTACCTCTTCTTCAGCTTAAAAGCGTTTGAGGGCTTCTAAACTCCTCTTTGATTATATTGTTTTATATCTGCTTTTGAGAAGCTTATTTTCCTTTCTGTCTATAACTTGTATTTACTTGGTTCAATCGGGGGATTGAATCAAGGGGATTAAGGTTGGTTGGTGAGCCAAGTTAAAACCAACGTGTGTAAGGGTTTGATTGTGAGCCCGGGAAAACAATCGGGGTTGGTTCTAGTCGGTGAGCCTGGGAAAACCGACCGAGTTCGTTGTGAGCTCGTAAAACAACAAGTTTGGTTGTGAGCTTGCAAAACAACCAGCTGTAATCCAAGGGGGTTATAGTGAATTCCCAAGAGAGACTTGGGGAGTGGACGTAGGAGCAAGGGATAGCTCCGAACCACTATAAAACTCTGTGTTTGCATTGGATTGTCTCTTCTCTTCTTCCTCTCACATCACTCACAGCACTTAGCATTAATTAAATAACTTGCAAGAGTTTTTAATTAATCATCCTTAAAGTTTTAAATATCTAAATTAATTTAAAACCCAATTCACCCCCCCTCTTGGGTTGTCTATCTGGGCAACACCCCTGGCGTTCGATTGCAACTTGGCCCACACCGGCCTCCGCCGTAGGCGAGCCTTGCTGACTTGGCCCACACCGGCCTCCACCAACAATCCCCTCCAGCAAGCGAGCCCTGCTGACTTGGCCATATCGGCCTCCGCCAACAATCCCCCTCCCAACAAGAGAGTTTTTTTTTTTAATCGCTTATCCTGGGAATCGAACCCATGCCGCTGGCTCTGATACCACTGTTAGAACTGTAGGCGCTGCCATCTCACTAAAATCCGCAGGTTATAATAAAAGCTTAACCATGGTCTTTAAACCGACCATCCCAAGCGCTCTCCTGGCCTCCGATTGCGACTTGGCCCACACTGGCCTCCGCCGCGGGCAAGCCTTGCTGACTTGGCCCACATCGGCCTCCACCAACAATCCCCCCCAGCAAGCGAGCCCTGCCGACTTGGCCCATACCGGTCTCCGCCAAATATCCTCCCGAACCCATCAGGATGTTGAAGAAGACACTAACGGGTAAGCCCCAAAACCCATTAGCCCGTACCCACTGGCCCGGATCCATTTTGGAGGAAAAAAAAGGAGTTGCATGTGACTTGCACGTGACCCAAAAAAAGAGAAAAAAAGAGAGGAAAAAAATCCTTACTCTGTAACTTCTCATCTTCAACCTCCGTCCGCACCGTGAACCGCATCGCCGCTGTTGTCGAGCCACATCATCACTACACCGCAGCTGCCCAAACGCCGCCCACCCGACAAGCAGCGCTGCCGCACCGGCCAACCTTCCCCGCCGCCCTCCAAGCCTCCTCTTCTTTTCGTCGACTTTGCCCACCGGTATCCGAGCCGTCACCGCCCATCTCCGTCATCGTTTATCGCCCGAGCCACCGCCGTCGAGCGTCGCTTCCCCTTCCAAGCATCCCGAGCGTAGCTCCTCTGCCACCGTCACTTCCACCGCGGTGCCTCCCCGCCGTTGAGCAGTTCGTCCGACCACCACTAGGGCTGCTGCCACCCCCTACCCTTCACCCCTTCGCCAACTGCTTTTCACTGTCGGTGCCTCTATCTCGCCCCACTCCCTCTCCAAATCCAGAGCGATTCCAAACCCTCTTTCATCTCCACTCCTTTCTTCCCCATCCCCGAGTCAGTAGAGCCCAACAAGCCACGCCCCACTCCCACGCCTAGTCCACGGGCTGCACCCACATCCGCGCCCAATCCACTCACTGTAGGGCCCAACAGGCCCACTTGCAGCAACCCACTTGTGGCCCAATGCCCTTCAGGCCGCCCACTTCTTCAAAGTCCCATCCACAGACCCGCCAAATTGCTGTGATCAGATCTAAGTTGAAACCAATTGAAGCCAATTGAAGGGTCCATGAGCTACAACCGCGCCCCGATCGTCGCCCCAATCCACGAGCAAGCGACTGGTCGTCTACTTCACGACAGGTGATAGGTTTCTACTTTCTTGAGCTTGTTCATTTAATTATGTTCTAATTTTCTTGTATGATAGCTGTATTTTTGAAACTTACTTTTGTTGTCAAAATTCAGAACATAAAACCTCTACTTTTAAACTTATCCTATTCGCCTTTTAAAATCTAGATATTAAATTAGCACACCCTAGCAACTGGACGTTTCTCAGCATTCTTTGATCAGATTACTTTAGGATAGAACAACTGTACTACTTGATTGCAATCTAATTTCTTAAATTGAATAATCTTATTTCTTAATTTCGAATAATAGAAGTAAAATCAGGAACATTTAAACTTTAAGTTATTTTTGTGAAAACTTGTTGATCTCTGAAATCATAATAGATTGCATTAGTAGGTCGTCCTGCATCAAATTTGGTCCTGCATCATATTTATTAGGGTTTCATTAGTGATATTGCATTTTACATCATCATATATAGTGTTAATATTGCATGTCAACCCGTAATGAGGAGTATCAAGCCGACCAACCTAAAGTCCCCTTAGCTACCATGGATTCCAAAGTCCTGAAATTCCTCATGGACCAGTTCGCTGCTATATGAGCGCAAAGGAAAGAAATCATGCAAGAGGTTCGTGAGTTCGTGCAGAATTCTAGGACCTCTAAACCACCAACCCCCATTGCAGGACAACTTAAAATTGATTTGGCTGCACCACGTATAGTCCTTCCCCATTCTCCTAAGAACCAAATCCACTGCTCTAGGTGTTAACAATTCGGCCACATAGCGTCTCAATATTCCACTAAGACCTACTTGATTACTGAACCAGAAGTTGGGAACCAGGAGGCCGAATATGTCGAAGAAGTTTATGAACCAAATATAGAAGATTATGTAGAAGACTTTAAAGACGAACCCACCAAATTAGAATTTGTCTAGAATAATCTCCAAAAGGAAACTATCGATCTAAGTACAAACACACCACTTCACATCACTACTTCGAAAGAGGTATTAAAAGATATCGAGAGCGAGTCCCCTGTGTTGGCACATGTGGCTAAAGATATCATTGAGGAATCCAACCCCGATCACTCCCCTGTGATAGCTCCCCTTCTAGAAGTGTTTCATTTGGTAGTCCTGGATGATCTTCTAGATGCACTTTCTCCGATGCGTGATATCCAACAAGCAATTGATCTAATTCCTGGAGCATCTCTGCCCAACCTTCCACAACATAGGCTCCACCTAAATGCATATGCTAGGATCTGAAATTTAATGTTACCGACAGTTGATTTTGCATATAATAGTTCTATTAACAAGTCCATAAGCATGAGTCTATTTGAAGTGGTGCATGATTACAAACCTAGGCAATCCATAGACCTGATTCCCATGTCTCATCAGTATAGGATGTCTGAGTCTACATAGTCATTTGCATCGCACCCACATTCATAGCATCAAGAAATCAACAAACATGTTCACTTTGATAACTTAAAATATAAATCCCTTGCTGATTTATATAGACGTTATAAAGAGTTAAGTGAAAGAGGTTACGTCATGATAAGAATTAGACTTGAACGACTTTTTTCGGAAACGTTCAAGAAATTGCAAGCTTGTAATGTGGAACCGTTCAAAGTCTTAAAAAAATCAGTTCAAATGTATATGTTGTGGATCTTCCTGATGACTATAGGATTAGTGCAATATTTAATATTAAATATTTGATCCCCTACAAAAAGACAACATTTATCTCTTTCGACTCTTTTGTTGACACACCTGCCCTTATTGATCACCCTGATCCTTACTTGCTATTGAGCCACCACCTCCAAAATTTCATGCAAACAGAGAATAAATAGAACATATATTATATGAGTAGGTTATGTCATCCAAGAATGGTGGATACCAACATTACCTTGTTTGGTGAAAGGGCCGACCAAAGTCTGACGTTATATAAATTTCGCGAGCCGAGTTGCAGCGCCTTGACCCTGATCTCCTGGAGCAGTACGACAGCCGATCAGACCTACACTCGATGGGGTCGAGTTTTTTCCATCTAGGAGGAGTTGACGGGGACATCAGAGCCGTTCGTTCGCGTCCGCACTAGGGGATGACATCACTATGGCTAGGAGAGAATCTTGAGCCTCCGGATTGAGTTAGACTCGGATTAGGTCCATTTGAGTCCGAGTCATTTTTTTATTGCATTATTTGTTTTTGTCTTAGTCAAGTCAATTTGGTTAGTTATTTTTTTATTAGACTAGTCAATTGGGTTTATGTAATTGGGTCAATTTAGTGGACCAATTTTGATAAGAGATTAATTGATGTAAGGGTCCAAAAATGGTCAGTGTCAATTGATTGATTTAGTCAATTGATTACTTGACTTGGTCAAAATGTAAGGTCTATATAAAGACCACCCCTCTCATATATAAGGCGATTGATGATTGAATGAGAAAACCCTAGCCTCTTTCTAGTTTTTCTCCTTTTTCCTCCTCATCTTTCCTCCTTCCTGCGTCTCTATAATCTCTTCTTCCTTCTCCTTCTCTTCTTCTTCCTCTTTCTCTCTTCCTCCCTGCAGTGGTCCTCCTCTTCTCTTCTTCCTCCCTTCTCTTCCTCCCATCACACCTCCTGGTCGGGGCCCTTCTAAGATCAAATATGAACTCCTGCGCGATGAGCACATTATCTGAGATATTTCGCCCACCAATAAAGGCTCCCTTCTTCGGACTGATAATCCTCGGTAAAATACCTCTCAACTTCACTACCATAATCTTCACCGTCACCTTATACAATGTAGTACATAGGCTAATCGGCCTAAAATGATCCGGCTCTGTAGCATCTTGCCGTTTCGGGATCAGCGTGACAAACGTCCTTTTCCAATCTGAAGATTTTACTTCTGTGCTGAAGAACTGCTGAATAGCCTCCGCCATATCCTGTCTAACAACCATCCAATACTTTCGGAAGAATATTGATGGAAAGCCATCCAAATCCGATGCCTTGTCCTCCTCAAGGGATCATACTGTCTCCTAAATCTTCCTATCTGACACCGGACCAGACAAAGCTGAATTGTCCTTCCCGAGGCGAAGCTCAGGACAAAAAGCTCCAAACCTCCTCATCCGTCCCGAGGTTTTTATTTACGGTGCGGATGGTAGGGACATCATCTCACCAACTCCCCCAGTCCATGGCCTCATTTCTTGCCTAAAATCTGGAAGAAGAAATGGAAAGGGCCGTGGGACCCAACAATACTTCAAGTACTTGGCAAGAAAATGTAGCACAAGATAATACTAATCAAAACCGTCTTACGCAACTAGCCCCTCACGTCATGGAAGAATTGATTATTTTTTTGACATTTTGTCCAGCAACCTTCTTTGGTTTGCTATATAAAGGCATGGCTCCCTCGCCATGTAAAGGCACCAGCAACATTAGCTTGGGAGTGTGTTGAGATCCTGTGGCCAGCTGAGAGGCCCAGCTATGCGGGGTCTTGAGGTGCAAGCAATGCAGCAGCTAGTCCTCGCCGTAGCAATTTGCATGATCGCCTCCGTCGCAGGGGCCGGAGTCGAGCCTTACTTCCATTCTTCTCCTCCACCACCATACTACTACAAGTCACCACCTTATCATTACAAATCTCCACCTCCACCATCGCCATCTCCACCCCCACCCTACCAGTATAAATCACCACCCCCACCATCTCCCTCCCCTCCACCTCTCTACCATTACAACTCCCCACCACCACCACAACCACCACCACCACCACCACCACCATACCATTATAAATCACCACGTCCACCGTCGCCTTCACCACCACCTCCTTACTGCTATAAATCACCCCCACCACCATCACCATCCCCCCCTCCTCCCTACCATTACAAGTCACCTCCACACCATCACCATCATCTCTTCCTCCTTACCACTATAAATCTCCTCCACCACCATCGTCATCTCCTCCTCCTCCATACCATCATAAATCCCCACCCCCTCCATCACGATCACCTCCTCCTCCTTACCACTATAAATATCCTCCACCACCATCACCATCCCCCCCTCCTCCCTACCATTACAAGTCACCTCCACCACCATCACCATCACCTCCTCCTCCTTACCACTATAAATCTCCTCCACCACCATCGTCATCTCCCCCTCCTCCATACCATCATAAATCCCCAACCCCTCCATCACCATCACCTCCTCCTCCTTATCACTATAAATATCCTCCACCACCATCTCCATCACCACCTCCCCACTATGTCTACAAGTCGCCACCTCCTCCCTCACCATCACCTCCTCCTCCTCCTCCTCATCATCATCATCATTACAAGTCACCGCCTCCTCCCTCTCCATTGCCGCCTCCACTACCGTACCGCTACAACTCCCCGTCACCACCCAAGCATTCATCTCCTCCCTCGTACTATTACTATACAACCCCTCCACCTCCAACCCATTATTAAATCCGCATGTCAGAGACCAGAGCCCGGAGATTGGTAGTAAGGTAATAATAAAGGTGAGCGATTTTTACACTTCTAGATGTGTTTTCTTGAAACATGTAAGAATGCAGAAAAAGGAAAAAGCTCCACAAGAAAGACGTGTTCCATGTCATGTATATGAAGTGAGATCCTGTGAAACTGATAGCATGACTGCTGAATGGCTTCCAAAAGGTTTCTTGTATCTGTTCTTTATCTATTATATATGAATCAAATCTTGGTTCCAAATCTTGGGGTTCCCATATTTCAGAATAATATTATATGGTGCATCTCCTTTCATTGAATAATTTTAAAAAATAATTTTTTAAGAACAAAATGAGACCTCTTTCTCGAGCGATTGTAACTGGGCTTGGTTATTTGTTTGAGCTGGGATTTTGCCGGTTGTTCTCTATGTTGCCAGCTGTAACTACTTGTTTGTCGCTGAAAGAGAAAGAAAGAAAAGTATGTTCAATAGAAAATAAATAAATATTTTATATTTAGTTAGAGTTTTTACAAAAGAGATGAAAAATAGTTTTTCTACATAAATAAGATTTCTACATTTTATAAAAATGAAGCAGAATATTGAAAAGCTTAATTTTCACCGGCTAGAAATTGGAAAATTTCTTTTCCTATGTACCTAATTTTTTTACTTTATTAAGAGTATAATAGATATTATACATAATTTTATAAAAAATCAGATGCTCAACCAGACATAAATTATTCTGGGTTGTGATGTTTTTTTTATGAACAATTAAACGTACAAAAATTACTTTTTCAGATATTATATATTTAGCCATCAGTATTTAAAAAAAATAGTAAAAAACTTAAAAACTATCTTTTAAAATAATATATATTTAGACATCAGCATTTTAGAAAAAATATTTTAGTAGAAAAAATTTATCGTGTGAATAAGATGATTCTTAATATAATAATCTGAGTGGGAGAGAATGATAAAAGTATGATGCTTTCGGGAGCCGTTTCTTTGGCCGAGCAAGTACCCTCTGTGATATGGCACCAAGAGTGGGTGTAGTTTACTGATGCAACCCACGTGGGATTATTGAATGTTTAAGTTGCTAAGCAAGCATTATATCTGGGCCAATGAGCTTTTTTTGGCATAACATACACCATAATGATGGAATTTTTGTAACAAAGCGGAAATGCACGTCTTGTCCTATCCAACTACTCCTTGATGTGCCGTACATAGATAACAGATTATAAAAAGCAAATCATCGACGTCTAATATCAAATCATAAACTTTGCTTCCACTTTTGGGCGGTAAACTAATACCTTAAAATTTAATAAACTTTGGATATTTCCTAGTTTAGGACAATGTTGACTGCTCCATTATTGAATGGGATATTGAAAGATAGACAATGTGAGGTGGCATTGCTGGGAGACAAGATTAGCCTACAGAGGTTGGACCTAGCAAGCCTATAGCCTCTACTTATGAGCATACTGAGCCATCTGACCTCATGAAGATTCATGATAATCATGATTGAGAGAGTGGACCTTTAACTCTAGTTCAACCTCACACTAGAGAGTTCTCTCAGTTTCTCTCTCTCTCCACACAACCCTTCAATAGTTTGTAACATGGTATTAAAAAGATTATGTACATGCATGAATTTAATCTAACACAAACCACTAAAATAAGATGCGTTAAGCAATGAGCAGTTGTGGTACATCAATTAGAATTATAGATAGCATGCTTTCATGAATATTAGATCTGCTCAATGAAAAAAAGGGGATAGATTTGGGCCGGCCCTAACCTAGGATACAACTTGATTTAGTTAGACATAAGACTAACTTGGCCCAGCTTTCAAGCTAACTTCGTAGCATGAGACTATTAGTTATCAAGCTTTGGTCTCACTTCTCCTTCTTTACAGTGCCCTCCGTCTCTTTCCCCCATTCCACCAAGCCCATATGAGCCATGAAGGACGGGTTGGAATCTTGGCAACAGCAAGCAGGAGGGCAATGAATCTAGAGTCCGAGCTGCTCCACCTATACAAGGGCCTTGAGAATTTTGGTGTAGTGAGCAAGAGGACGGCGCTTGCTTGGCATCGACGTGAATGGTACAATATGTTAGATTCAGACTAATCGGCATCATGGCATGACGGTGCGGTCGTTGAGGCAAGAGTGAGGAGGAAAAAGCTGAGAGGAGCGATGAGATGAGGAGTAAGAGTGGGGACCATATTAGTATGCTAGATTTGATCGGTGGTTGAGGTGAGAGAAGGTGAGGAGGTGAGGGGGTGGACTAGTGGAGAGATGAGAGGAGGTGAGGAGGGCTAGACTAGTGAGGAGCCGCAGGAGGAGCCTAATGATAACCCTAGTTGCTGCCTTATGATAACCCTAGTTGCTGCCTCCTCCTTTCCTTAACCAAGCTTGGGCCTTTGGGGTGCGGGTTAAGGGCCTTATGTAATATAAATAGTATATAAATAACCTGGCTTGGGCTGGTCTTAAGCTGATCGATGTGAACCCGACTTTGACCCGTTCATTGGGTAGGCTTAACTTTCAAGCCCAACCCAGCTTGCCGAGTTTAAGAACTAGGCAGTCTAGGCGTAAGTCCATCCAAAATGTGGGCTTAGGCAAGCCAGACGGGCCATCCAGTATTTTAGCAAATTTATTCATGACTCATCTAAAGTAGTTGTGGAAATATCGTGATTATAAAAGAACGGTTCAATTTTATTCTAAGTTAGGGGTTTTTGAGTATAATGCTATATAATCTGGATTTTTAAATGTAGAAGAGCTTTTCTAGATAATGTAGCCTTACCATCAATATGGAGAATACATGTAGAGGAAACCAGGGGGTTTCTAAAGTCCAAACATAGGAAGTCTTTTCCGGAGTTTGGTTTGCATATTCCTTTGGATAAAACTTGGAAAGAACCTTGGAAGGTTCACCCTCTGTCACCAGACACTCGAGGCGGTTGACAATCTATTCTCAAACTGCTATTCTTCTCCTCAATTTGGAAAGTTGTCTGTATCTCATTACGAGTGCTATAACTATAATCTAATTTTGAATTCTTTTGTCTTGATTGGAAATAGAAAAACCTTCCAAAATCATCACAAACTGTGGTCCTCGCAGCTACGGATTTGGTATGTTGGACAAAAAAGTAACGCCAGGATTTTTCTGAAGAAGCATTCCCCTGTGGCATGCACTGCTGCTGAAGCCTTCACCTCTTCAATGACTGGTCATTGGTCAACACTTTGTGATCATAAACTTCGCTCACACTTTGGAGGAATCTGGTCTAAAGGTAAGAACATTCCAAGTCTACTGTCAAGTAATTAAAATACTAGCTCCCATTCTGTTCTCATCTGTGCATGACTGCATCTGAAAATGGCCTCTGCTATTCCTCCATTCCTGTCAGACACTCAGACTGCAATTGCAATATGCCCAAATCTCTGATACTGCTGCCCTAGAGACATGCAAATTGAAGAAGCAACAAAGCAAATAAGGAATATGCCCAGGTCAATAGGAGTAGGAAATACAGAGGAAGTGCAGTGTCTTTTGACCACATTGTATCTTCACTCGGTTTCTCAGCTTTGAAGGATGGGATCGGTTTCCAGAGGATACATTATATCTTGATTGACATTTTTTGGCTGGAAATAGTTATTGAAGTCAGTTTGTTAACCTTAAACCTTTTCAATCCTTCCGATTTCTCTTACCTTGTAACAACCCTCATGTTGTACTGATAGTAGTTTCACCTTATTGTTTCTAAATTCAGAGGGGAAACTGCCTTGTCACTGTTGTAAATTTTTCAAATTGAACCAGTTAAGAACAACCTGTGATACAACTATACAAGGAGAAATCTATGGCTCTTTTAGTATGGCTCGTGCATTTTTTTATTAATGTCATTTTTCTTGAAAGCCACCATTCTCCTACTATATTAAGGTCAATTTTGATGGCACTGTACAAGAGAAAGGAGCTTTTGGTGGTGTATGTTTTACATTAAGGGGTGCTAATGCAATCCTCAAAGCCACGGGAGGTGTTAAAAATTTTTGATACTATTATTCTATTGGCGGAGTTACAAATTGCATGAGAAAGACTAACTTACATTACACAGAGGTTGAGTGTTTCTTACATTCACTTAGAAGAAAATTTTTTGACAGTTATTTGATGGCTATCTACTCCACTATCTGTTGATGCCCATATCTATCTTCTTTTACATGATTGCTGGTGGATGATGCGTACTTTGCTTTTTATTGAAATTTTACATATCTACCGAAAAGTTGATAGTACTATCGAATGGCCAGTCACACTATATCTAGAATTTTTTAAACCATCTTCCACACCAATTTTTGAATATTTTATTTTATTTTTTTTGTATGCATATGTACCTGTCTTAATTAGTTAGTTCATCTGTTTTATCAAAAAAATAAAAATAAAAACCAATAATAAAGGCCAGATAGCTTCCGCCTGCCTGAACATCACAAAAAAAGTATCATCATTACTCTTGATAAATATATAAATAAATAAATAATGTGATTCTAATGAGTATCATTTGCTTCATTATTTTGGGTAAAGATGAGTCTTGCTGTCAGCATTCAATGGTTGACACACTGAGTGTGCGTGCGTGTATGTGCGAGAGAGAGAGAGAGAGAGAGAGAGAGAGAATTTGATCAAATACGAGTCTGACTAAAATTTTTGATCAAGTTAGTCTCGGTAGACAGGCCACTTTGCGCAGCTTTTTGGGAAGAATTTGGAGGGCGCCACCCCCTTCAACCAGAAATATAAGGAATTTTGGTATTGGGGGTATATAGGGATGCACATGGACTGGCCCATGGGCCAGGTTTTAAATGTTGGTCGGATTATACTAGCGGGATAATGCTACTTAAAATCTGGTTAAAATTCTTGGCCCAGGCCCGTCCACTGTTTATCCGTAGGTAACCATGGGTGGGTCAAGTTGGGCCCAGGATTTACTCATTTGGAATTGGAGGTGAAAAATTTGGACCCTAGCCCTACGCAGACCAGTCCCTAATTGCGCTACGGATTTCCTTTTTTAGGGGTAATATAAGGCCATAACATTCCAGATTGCAAAAACAATTTCCAAGAGTAAAGATTCTCAAGATATGACATAACTGCTCAAATTTAGAGGAGATGAGTTTCCTTCCTTTCCTTGATGCCTTCTTCCAAAACTAAGCTAGCCCTTCCTAGTCACATATTCATCATAGATTATATTTTATCCAGATTTAGGCTTTGACTCATCTCAAAATCATTCAACTTACTAATATTTCTATATACATACACATATACATACATACGTACGTACATACATACATATATATAAAGAATCTGCTCACAAATGTTTTTGGTTCCCAATCCAAACATATATTAGGGAATCAAAAACATTTGTGAGCAGATATTCCCTATACATTGTTTATGTATGACAAATATGCTGCACTCTTCAAAAACAAAAATTTGAACTATCAATAGCCACAAGTTAAAGTTCATATGAGAAAATGCAGAATTTCAAAATTATATCAAAGTCTAAATATTTTTTTTTATAACATTACTAATTCATATAATAAAATTGATTAGATTTTGAAACACAATTGATGCTAAACATCTGAAATTTTGAGTAATCTAAAGCAAATAAGGAAGACTTTCATAAATAAGTTAATGAAAATAAATGTCAAGTATTCATTGTTCAATTAGTAGTTTGGGTAGATATGATCATTCCAAAAATTCCTAGAGAACAAACAATAACTTCAAACATTATTAGCCCTTATAACCAACTTCCCTTTTCTTTTGATGTCAGACATTCCTAGTTATTGTTCTTTTTGCATTTGAACTTCGTCTTTCTCTGTCAATCCTGAACTGCCCTTTGTGTCTTATATTGACTTTTGGAGTGTTATTACTCCCACTTATGCACAAGTCTAGGGCATAGAAATCTAATAAATACAAATGTACTTGGATAGTGTTGCCATCGATCTTGGAACGCTAACATGAGATGTCTTCATAGACTTGCAAGATAGTAGAAAAGTTCAAAGAACTCACTAGAGCTTTTCTCTAGTTGGGCTCTTCGATTCTTAAGTTAGAAAGGATGTTTGAGTGGGTTGAGTGGGAATGAAGATGAAAAAACAGAGAGATAGAGTCTCATTTAATTGAGGATTGATGAGTTACCTTTCATGGAGTGTCTTAGTGTTGCCCAAAGGTGTAGCCCAGGAGGGGGGGTGTGAATTGAGTCTCTTAAAAATTAATGAAATGAAATGAATGACTCACTGAAAACTTTTGATAACTCGGAGATCTAGCAGCAGAATTAAAGTAGCACAAATAAAGCAGTAAATAAAGTGAGAAAAATAGTTAGAAATATGCGGTAGAAGAAGAGAGACAAGCCACACACAAACACAAGGATTTATAGTGGTTCGGTGCACTTCCAGCACCTACATCCACTCCTCAAGCTAAGCTTGAGATCTCACTATAACCTAGCAGATTACAGCCTGATTATTTTTCGGACGTACAATCAGAAACCCAGTCAGTTTTTTCAGGCAACCAACCAAAAACCTATCACCGTTTGTTTTTCCGGGCTCACAAACAACCCAGTTGGTATTTAGATAAACCAACCAAAAACTTCACCCTTGCTGAATTCTTCCGATTCAGCAACTTCTAATTAAGGCTTGGAAGTGCCTTTACAAGTTTCAGATGATGAAATTGTTACAGCAATAAATAATTCAAATAAATGATTGATGCAACCAGAAAACTAAATCTTCATAACATATAAAATGAATCAATAGAAGTAATGCTGAAGCCGATGAAGAGATTGGCTGATGATGTGAATCCCAAAGCCGAGCACCCACTCTTCTTGTAGCAATGGATGAGAGGCTTTAACTGATTTCCTTACAAGAGCAAGTTTTAGAGGAATGCCGGTGAGGATGAAGAACTTTTTAGCTTTTTCCTTCTCCTTTCTTTGTGGAAACTTCTTTTTCTTGATTGAATGTTTCGCTCTTTCCTTGTTGTTTCCTTTCTAAGGTTTCCTTGAATTTATAGATAAGTTTTTCAGAGGGATTCAAATTTCTTTCTTGCCGTTCTGATGGAAATCCTTTCTGTTACAGAAAAAGACAAAAGTTGTTACAAAGTTTCCGTTGTGGTCCCGGCTGTACGGGGTTGACTCATGTAACTCAGGGGTCGACTCATGTTTATCCTGGGTCGGCACTTCAAAATATTGAGATGGCACTTGTTGTTGTAACTTCAAAGGGTCGACTCATCTTCTTCAGGAGTCGCCTCTTCAAACAAAAGAGTTGACTTATCCATTAATTTTTCTGCCCAACGTTGAGATTGAACTAGGGTCGACTCTTCAAACATAAGGGTCGACTCTTCAATGTCGGGGGTCAACTCATTTAAAACAAGGGTCGACTCTTTAAATCTTGTCTCAGATGGTAAAATCTCTCTGTTTAATTTGTGCTACACAAGGGTCGACTCATGTTTTGCGGGGGTCAACTTATTGACTGTGCCACTTGAAGAAATCGTGCCAGAGTCAACTCAAACTTGTCCTTTTTGCTTAGGGGTCGACTCAAGTGTCTCAAACAGAATTCTTTAGACTTCAGCTTTGATCTCCATGTATTGGATTAAGATCATTTTCCTTTTAGAACATATCCAATAAAGTATTTATGAAGCATTAAGTATAAGAATTTTGCAGATTTCATGACTTATGGAACTTCACAATTAAACCATCATCATTAGTACATAACATTAACTCAAGTGTTTTGTAATCATCAAAATTCATCCTTTAGGGTTGACAATCTTCTCCTTTTTGATCATGACAAAACCATTGAGCCTAAAAAAAATTTACAATAAAATTCAGAATAATTATAAAAATTTTATAATGAAGTTCAGAGCAAATATGACATTCAGAAATATATGCATAATTTTAACAAATTGAGGAGAAAATCTTCCCCTATCAGTTACAAATATTTAAATTATGCAGAGTTCTTTTTCTTCTTCTTTTCTTAAGATTTTTCTTGCTAGTTGACAATTATAGTGATCTCTCTTTATATATCACCAATTTTTTTAATTTTTCATTCCATTGTCATGTACCATTATAGTCATATATAGTTTGGAATTCTTTTCTTCTTTTCTCATTTCTCTCCTTTTTTTGACAACAACAAAAGAAAGGAAGAAATATAATTTCCATCTCTCTCTTTTTGTGATCTTAAGCATTAAAGATTAATTAAGGATTAATAATATTGTTAAGGAGAGAAGGTATCAGACCCAATATAGATTTAATGCATCAGAACAACAAACATGTTCATTTCAAGAAGAGTAAACTTTCATTGCAGTAAGAGTGAAGTACACATCCATAAATCGAAATACAATTGATATGGCTAATCATCAAACAACTGTGTAAAAAATGTATGAAAATTGAAAAATCAACTCAATACAAAAAGCTTTTGGAAGGGTTTAAAAACATCTAAGGATGGGTACAGTCTAGGTTTAGGGTTTTGAAGAGGATGAAGGTCCAGACTGATCTTCCTTCTTCTCTTCCATCAGTTTGTCAATTCTTGTTTGCAGTGCAAAGAGAGAGCCAGTAAGGTAAGAGTGTTCCTCTTTCAGCTCTTGCAGAGAACCTTGAAAAGAATTTTCTTGAGTCCTCAAGTGTTCTTCAATCTCAGCAATTCTTCTTTGCTTATTAGCTGCAAGTGTCCTCAGTCCTTCCTTGAAGCTCCACTTTTATTTCTTTGATCAAGTTAGTGAGGTCATAGACTGAGTTCCAGCAGACTCCAGAGTTGAACAGTGCTTTAATGATGTTGTCACCAATAAATTTCAACTACCATTTCTCAAGCCTGAGTGGTGGATCTGAAGGTCTTTGGATTGGAGGAGGTTGACTGACTGGAGGTTGACTGACTGCAGGTTCTTTTGGAGGGGTTTCAGTAGGAATTCTTTTTCCTTTGAGTGGTGTTGGAGTGTCTTGACCACTTTCATCTTGAATTTCTTTTCCTTTATGAACCCATTTGCCCTCAACTTTGATAAATCCCATTCTCTTCAGTGATTTGTCATTGTAGACATCTGAGTATAATAATTCTTTCTTGGTCTCCCCTTCTAGATTCACATTGAAGTAAATGAAGACTAATGTCAAGACCATACCATATGGAAGTTAAGCTCCCTTTCTTTGTCCTTGAGTCGCCATGTATCTGGTCATCATGCAGGGTAGATTGAGTGGCAATCCTTGAATGACATGGTGCATGACCAGTATGTCTCTCTCAAAGACATAGTCAAATTTTTCTGTCTTCGAGAATAGCATCTTGTTGATCATATGATGCAACAGTCGCATTTCTGCATTTACTTCAGTCCATTCTTCTGTGACTTTCCTGTTCAGAATGGTGCTTACCCCTGCTCTTCGGTCTTGTAAGTGATCTGAACTTTCTCCTGTTAGAAGTATGCCCTAGAAGCCAATCTGGCTGACACATTATTAATTCTAGGACATAATTTGGTACTTGACTTTATTATTATTGATTAATAAATGGGCATTCTTTTCATTCATATTATTTATGTGTCTATGAATCGTCCAAGAAATTAATAAGATGATGATGCATATTCTCAAGAGTTGAGAATTTGAGCCATGTATCATTGGTGGTTAATTTCTAAATGCTCCTGATCAATGGATCATCACGAGGACGGTGATCGATCCAATCAGTGCACATATCACTTTCCTTCTGGAAGGACGAGACTCGAGTCCACGGTGTGGCGACACAGAAGTAATAGTGCAGGTGCTTGTTAAGAAAAAGGGTATTGAGCGTGACCAATACAAGAAGTCACTTGGATGTCTATCCACTCGTCAGTGATTTGCTTGATGTTGCAGTAGTGTGACTGGTCCTTTGATCTGCGGTGCTTCGGCTACTCACAGTAAGGTTATTGTAGTTTGACTGCACACATACATGGTCTCTAGCCATATGAGTCCATGCAGTGTAGATTGGCTGCAGTAAGTTCACTATAGGAGTAGGGTATGCACCTATAAGGAATCTATCGACCTTGATAGATAAGGAGAGATCCTATGTGATTTATAAGACTGAGTTCATAAGACCTCGGCCGGGGCAGTATGCACAGTGGAGAAAGAGTTTTCCACTCTCGAACTTAAGTCGAATAAATCTTCACATATGACAGACGATGGGGTTTGACGAGTTGTCCATGACCTCCGTCCTGTAGGGATCCACGATAGTAGGACTGTATCACATGATAACTATACTTAGAGGTTCATCATTCCATTCTGCTGGGTAGCCACTACATGTTGCTAGGTGTCACTGGTGGATGGTGGGACTCACAGGGATTATCTCGATGATCGATAAACCCTAATGAGTAGAGTTGGAATCATTCCAATCCATTGAAAGGAGTTTTCAATGATATTATGATAGAGATCATAATATATCTCACTACCAGTCAGAGTAGAACCTATGGGGTCACACACACTAGAAGTATTGACCGATCCGATGGTTGAATCGTGATTATGAATCACAAGTAATCAATTCGATTGATATTCAGTTGAAGAAGGAATAAAGAGAATTAATTAATTGGACTTGAAACAAGAGTCCTACTTCGAGTAGGATTCCTAGAGTCCTAATTGGATTAGGACTGGGAATCCTAGTTGGAGTAGGACTGGGATTCCTACTTGAAATAGGATTCCTACAATCCTAATGAGATTAGAATTTTTGAATTAAAATTGGATTCCTACTTGGAGTAGGATTCCTAGAGTCCTAATCAGATTAGGACTTTGGATTCAAATTAGAGTCCTAATTGGATTAGGACTAAAATTAAATAAGTCCTAATTGGATTAGGACTTCTTAAGTCCTAATCAATTATTAATCTAATGAATAATGATGACTCCTAATTTGATTGGGATTGAATGGTTCAATTAAGTCATGATTCAAACGAATCCTAATTGGATTAGGATTTGAAGGGAAACAAGTGCACCCAATCCTCTTTGGAAGAGGATTGAATCACCTTGAGTTAGGACCCACGCCCCACTTGATTAGATCAAGTGGAGGCATGCGTGATGAGGGGTTAGGAAGAGGGCTTGGCCGAAATCCAAGAGAAAAGAAGAGGGGCGTGCGCCCCTCCTCTTGGTTCTTAAAAGGGAATATAATGAAGCTCCTAAAAGGTAGGAGCTTCATATGACTTTATAAGGACCAAAAGGCCAAACCCTAGGAGGTATTCCTCTTTTCCTCCTCCTTGTGCCGTGGCCCCTTCCTCCTCTTGGTCTTCAGCCGCAAGCAAGGGAGAGGGAGTCCAAGGTGTTGGCGGCCTCATCCTCTTCCCTTCCTTCTTCCAACGCAGGGAAGAAAAGAAAGGCTGCAGGGGCTTCGTTCCTCTTCCTCTTCTTCATCCTTCTTCTTCCTCCTCTCAAGCACATTCAAGAGTTGAAAGAAAGAGAGGAGATCAGCCATCAAAAGTTATCTCTACAAGATTGCTAGCACCCCGGTGAGATAGAGAGCTTGGATCGGATCCTGCTTCGTGTGGATACCCGTAGAGGCCGGGCATTTGAACGGCTTCAAGCGAACCTTCATCCAAAAAAACCACGATCATCAGTTTGCGGTGATCATCTACCCGCACAAGGTGAAGATCTGATCTTCTAATTAGATTAAAAGTTTTTAATCCTTACCCATCTACGAACGGTTCATGAAACAACGTTCATGAGATGAACGTCGATCCCGCACATGCCGATTCCGCTGCCATCTGAATTTTTTTGAAATATCAGCGGCATGGGCGGGTTCCCAACAGTGGTATCAGAGCCTAGGCTTCATAGATTAAGGTAAGAATTAATTATCTAAAGGCTTATTAGATCTGAAAATTGAATGATCATGCATGCTGAAAATTTCTGCATGCAGATTTTTTCTAGGGTGCTAATTTTTACATGCTGATTTTTATATGATAAAAAGATGATTCTAATTGCATTGTTAATGGGATTACAAAGTTTAGAATCATGATTAGCATGATCAGCAACCTATGTCATGAGATAATCAGTTAGTTTTCAGATCTGAAAATTATAATTGCTGCATGTGGTGATGATCATAGGATTCAAACCCTTTTGGTATTAAAGGTAAAGACCTGCGATGTGATCTGCAATGTCATGTAATTTTTTAGATGCTTGCATGCATCTTATTTGATGTTTTGAGAGGCCTGCGTGCCTCCTAAAAGAAGATGTAATTTATTATTATTTTTATTTTACATCTGGTTGTATTTCTGTGATGTGATGTACGTCAACGATCAAGTTGAAGACAAGGCATGAGATGAACAGGGGTCTAAGCGGTTGATGGCGATTGGATCAAGAGTTGGTCAAGGATCGAATCAAGGAGGCTTGGAACCAATTCAAGAGTTGAAGACCAGTTGATCGATTGACGTGCATGTGCTTGTAATACGACCTAACTAGAATCCATGATCATCACCTATTTAAAGTTTAGCTTTAATTATTGCTGCGATTATAACTGCCTGCAATGTGCCGTTTGCATGTGATGTGAATGAGAGTCGGGTAGATAGATTTACATGTGATGTAGCAAACCCAATTGAGACCTAAATTAAAACCTCCTCAATCAAGTCGAGAGTGAACCAACATGAGCAAGTCATATTAGATTAATTGATCTAATTGGTGTCTAGGAAAGCATGAAAGGTGGTTACTTAATTAGGACCTTACTCTCTGAGTAAGGGGAGCCTCCCACCTGCTTACCTGGCCAATTGTTCGATTACCTCTTATGAAGAGCTCAAGTTGCAAACACTAAGACCTGATTAACCAATATTAAGTCAATAGGTCTTCCACTGTAGTAGAGCTGCTAAGGCCTTTCTGATGTTGATTTGTCTTGGCTGGATACAGTGGTCAAGTTGCATCGGGAGGCTGGACCTCTCTATAGACATGAGATGTTGTAGGGTAAAGGTGGGGTTGGGCACCAATAACTGTTAGGTGAGGACCCAATGACGACTTTATTCCTACGGTTATACGGTGGGTCTGACTTAACTAAGAAATGGGACCAATAACTGTTAGGTGAGGTTTTCATGGCTTAGAGACCAAGTTGCACTGCAACATGCTTGATAAGCATTGTGCAAGAGTTGTACATTCATCAATCTATGTGTCACCAATAACTGTTAGGTGAGGTGGCATGTAAATCGGTGGAACCGCAGTACCCACTAGAAACCCTAGTCGTGTAGGATTTCCGTTTTCCTACCAGGGGAGTGTGAGGAATTCGAGAAAATAGTGGGAGGTACATTTGTTCTAAAAGACCTTAGAACAAATTAGAATCAAGTACAAAAGTCTAACTAGAATCTTTACTCTCTGAGGATTATAAAGTCAGCTTCTAGACTCTTAATTCATATCCTATAGAACAACTGTTTGACCAAACCCAATTATAATGATTGGCTCAGCAAATTTCAAAATAGTTTTGAATTGTGAGAAATTTGGGTATATGCTAGACCATGAAATCCCCGTGTTACCAATCCGTCCGATCACTGATCAGCGTAAGACGCTTGTTAAGTGGAAGAACAATGAAAATAAAGTTAGGTGCTGCACAATGGCATCCATGTCCAATGAATTACAATGCTAGCATGAGAACATGAGACTGCCAGGGACATATTAAATCACCTGCAAGAGTTGTATGGTGATCAGAGTCGCGCAGCATGTTTTGAAGTGTCCAAGAGGCTATTTAAGACAAAGATGCGTGAGGGGCAGTCTGTCCACGATCATGGTTTGACCATGATAAAGGACTTGAAGAAGCTTGAGAAGCTCGGCATGACTATGCACAAGGAATTGCAAACGGATTTGATCCCACAATCCCTTCTAGCTTCATATGAACAGTTTATAGTAAATTACCATATGAACAAGATTGTATGCACCAAAATAGAATTGTTGAATAAATTGGTAACTAACTTAGGGACCTTGAAGAAGTTCAAGGGGCATCATTTTTGCTGTCAAGTTGGTTTCTACTTTCAAGAGAGAGTCTATTTGGAAGAAGAAGAAGCCTGCGAAAAAGCAGAAAACTAAGAAAACACCAAGTAAGAAAGTTCCAAGAAAAAAGGCCAATTGCAAGGAAAAGTGTTTCCATTGCATCATGGACGGCCATTGGAAGAGGAACTGTCCTACATACATGGGAAGCATAAAGAACATGAAGGGTGACAGACCTTCAGAAGGTATGTCAGATATGCTCAGGATACTTAGAGACTGTTACCTATTGCTAGCAGAAATTTGATTTCTGTATTTTATTTAGCACAGAAAGATTTTTATTTAAAAATAAATTGATTCAATATGGTTTTATAATTGACAGTCTCTATCACATACATATGGATGTATCTGTGAATATATCTGAGCAAACAGTGAATACCATAGGATCTAATAGATCCAAAAATGAGATAAATCTAAAGTATTTATGGCACCTCAGGCTTGGCCATATAGGAGAAGACAGAATAAACAAATTGGAGAAACATGAGCTTTTGGGCTCATTGACTTTCGAGTCATATTTGATTTGTGAATTCTGCCTTCAAGGAAAAATGGCCAAATTATCCTTTGTAGGATACAGGGAGGTCCACTGAAATACTTACCCTAGTACACACTGATGTGTGTGGCCCATTCGATGTGCAGGCTAGGGGTTGTAATTTTTTACTTTATTTTACCGATGATTACTCATGGTATGGATATGTGTATGAGACACAAATATGAAACTTTTGAAAGGTTCAAAAAGCTTAGATATGAAGTAGAAAAATAAGCACAAAAACTCATTAAGATTCTTCGATCAGATCGAGGAAGTGAATACCTTAATGGAGAGTTCCGTGATTATCTCAAGGAGAATGGTATAGTTTCATAATGGACTCCTCCTGGTACACCTCAGCTCAATGGAGTGTTAGAGAGGAGGAATCGGACTCTATTGATATGGTCCAGTCCATGATGAGCTTCACTGATTTACCCTTGTTTCTTTAGATAGATGCCCTATTTTCAGCTATTTACTTGTTGAATAGAGTTCCCTCTAAATCCGTTCCTACCACACCGTATGAGATATAGCATGGTAAGAAATCAAGTCTTGGTCATCTCAAGATTTGGGGATGTCCGGCCCACGTCAAGAGACTACAGGCAGACAAGCTAGAGGCTAGGACCATAAGTGCTCGTTTTATATGATATCCTAAAGAGTCATTAGGATACAATTTTTACGTCTCAGAGGATCACAATGTGTTTGTAAGCCGTCACGCCATCTTCTTGGAAAAACAGTTTATCCTTGATAGAGGCAGTGGGAGGAAAATTCAGCTTGAAGAGAAAGTCTCTGAAAAGCAACGAGTCATGGATCCTATCGAACCCATTCATACAGAGCCAGTACACGATGTCCCTCGACCACCTCGTAGATCTAGTAGGGTCTCCCATCCTCCCGATAGATACTTAGGTATACTAGAAGAGGATACCGAGGAAATGTTCCTAGTGGAAGATAGGGATCATATACAAGATCCCAAAACCTACGACGAGGCGATATCTGATATCGATTCCAAGAAATGGTTGGAAGCTATGAAGTCAGAGTTAGACTCCATGCATTCCAACCAAGTCTGGACCTTAGTAGATCCACCAGAAGGTATTGTACCTATTGGATGCAAATGGATCTACAAAAGGAAGATATGTTCGAATGGAGAGGTAGAGACCTATAAGGCAAAGCTTGTGGCGAAAGGGTATAGTCAGCGCGAGGGCATTGACTATCAGGAGACCTTTTCACCTATAGCCATGCTGAAATCCATCCGAACATTGCTTGCCATTGCAGCATTTCATGATTATGAAATCTGGCAGATGGATGTGAAAACAGCTTTCCTGAATGGATATCTTGATGAAGACATCTATATGGAACAGCCTTTGGGTTTCACTTCCAGTGATGGAGATCACAAGGTCTGCAAGCTGCAAAGGTCCATCTATGGACTAAAGCAAGCATCTCGGAGTTGGAACACTCGTTTCGATGATGCAATCAAAACATTTGATTTCATCAAAAACGAAGAGGAACCGTGTGTTTATAAAAGGGTTAGTGGGAGTGCTGTCGTATTTCTCGTACTGTACGACATCCTCCTGATAGGGAATGATATTCCCATGCTAACCTCGGTCAAGGTCTGGTTGTCAAAAAGGTTCTCCATGAAAGACCTTGGGGAAGCATCCTATATTTTGGGAATAAAGGTCTATAGAGATAGATCTAAAAGGATGCTTGGCCTATCACAGAAGATGTACATAGAGGAAGTGCTGAAAAGGTTCAGCATGAAAAACTCTAAAAGGGGTCTCTTACCCCTAAGGCATGGAATAAATCTCTCCAAGAAGATGTGCCCCAACACATCTGAAGAGATTCAACGCATGAGCAAGATCCCCTATGCATCAGCGATAGGGAGCCTCATGTATGCCATGCTGTGTACATGACTTGATATAGTACATGCTGTGAATGTCACGAGCATATGTCAATCAAATCCAGACAAAAAGCACTGGATAGCTGTGAAGAACAGTCTTAAGTACTTGAGAAGAACTAAAGACATGTTCTTGGTCCTTGGGAGAAGATCAGAGTTGAAGGTAGAAGGATGCACACATATTGATGATAGAAAGTCTACATCAGAATATGTGCAATGGTGGTTCAGTAAATTGGAAGAGTTCCAAACAACCGATCATTATAGATTCTACCTTAGAAGCTGAATGTTAAGCCATCTCTAAGGGTGCAGTGGAAATCTTTTGGTTTAAAAAGTTCATTGCAGAGTTAGGTGTAATGTCATCAGATGTCATAACACTCTACTGCGATAACAAAGGCACCATAGCACTAGCTAAGGAGCCAAAGGTCTCACCAGAAATCGAAGCACATAGAGCGGCAGTTTAACCTAATAAGCGACTACCTCGAAAGAAAATAAGTAGAGGATCAGAGAGTAGACTCCACAGAAAATGTGGCGGACCCATTCACTAGGCAGCTAAGTCGGCAGAAAACTAAAGCGCATCTTGAGAAGATGGGGCTTAGGTTTATGGCTGATTGGCTTTAGTGCAAGTGGGAGATTGTTAGAAGTATGCCCTAGAAGCCAATCTGGCTGACACATTATTAATTCTAGGACATAATTTGGTACTTGACTTATTATTATTGATTAATAAATGGGCATTCTTTTCATTCATATTATTTATGTGTCTATTAATCGTCCAAGAAATTAATAAGATGATGATGCATATTCTCAAGAGTTGAGAATTTGAGCCATGTATCATTGGTGGTTAATTTCTAAATGCTCCTGATCAATGGATCATCACGAGGACGGTGATCGATCCGATCAGTGCGCAGATCACTTTCCTTCTGGATGGACGAGACTCGAGTCCACGGTGTGGCGACACTGAAGTAATAGTGCAGGTGCTTGTTAAGAACAAGGGTACTGAGCGTGACCAATACAAGAAGTCACTTGGATGTCTATCCACTCGTCAGTGATTTGCTTGATGTTGCAGTAGTGTGACTGGTCCTTTGACCTGCGGTACTTCGGCTACTCACAGTAAGGTTATTGTAGTTTGACTGCACACATACATGGTCTCTAGCCATATGAGTCCATGTAGTGTAGATTGGCTGCAGTAAGTTTACTGTAGGAGTAGGGTATGCACCTATAAGGAATCTATCGACCTTGATAGATAAGGAGAGATCCTATGTGATTTATAAGACTGGGTTCATAAGACCTCGGCCGGGGCAGTATGCACAGTGGAGAAAGAGTTTTCCACTCTCGAACTTAAGTCGAATAAATCTTCACATATGACAGACGATGGGGTTTGACGAGTTGTCCATGACCTCCGTCCTGTAGGGATCCACGATAGTAGGACTGTATCACATGATAACTGCACCTAGAGGTTCATCATTCCATTCTGCTGGGTAGCCACTACATGCTGCTAGGTGTCACTGGTGGATGGTGGGACTCACAGGGATTATCTCGATGATCGATAAACCCTAATGAGTAGAGTTGGAATCATTCCAATCCATTGAAAGGAGTTTTCAATGATATTATGATAGAGATCATAATATATCTCACTACCAGTCAGAGTAGAACCTATGGGGTCACACACACTAGAAGTATTGACCGATCCGATGGTTGAATCGTGATTAGGAATCACAAGTAATCAATTCGATTGATATTTAGTTGAAGAAGGAACAAAGGAAATTAATTAATTGGACTTGAAACAATAGTCCTACTTCGAGTAGGATTCCTAGAGTCCTAATTGGATTAGGACTGGAAATCCTAGTTGGAGTAGGACTGGGATTCCTACTTGGAATAGGATTCCTACAATTCTAATGAGATTAGGATTTTAGAATTAAAATTGGATTCCTACTTGGAGTAGGATTCCTAGAGTCCTAATCAGATTAGGACTTTGGATTCAAATTAGAGTCCTAATTGGATTAGGACTAAAATTAAATAAGTCCTAATTGGATTAGGACTTCTTAAGTCCTAATCAATTATTAATCTAATGAATAATGATGACTCCTAATTTGATTGGGATTGAATGGTTCAATTAAGTCATGATTCAAACGAATCCTAATTGGATTAGGATTTGAAGGGAAACAAGTGCACCCAATCCTCTTTGGAAGAGGATTGAATCACCTTGAGTTAGGACCCACGCCCCACTTGATTAGATCAAGTGGGGGCATGCGTGATGAGGGGTTAGGAAGAGGGCTTGGCCGAAATCCAAGAGAAAAGAAGAGGGGCGTGCGCCCCTCCTCTTGGTTCTTAAAAGGGAATATAATGAAGCTCCTAAAAGGTAGGAGCTTCATATGACTTTATAAGGACCAAAAGGCCAAACCCTAGGAGGTATTCCTCTTTTCCTCCTCCTTGTGCCGTGGCCCCTTCCTCCTCTTGGTCTTCAGCCGCAAGCAAGGGAGAGGGAGTCCAAGGTGTTGGCGGCCTCATCCTCTTCCCTTCCTTCTTCCAACGCAGGGAAGAAAAGAAAGGCTGCAGGGGCTTCGTTCCTCTTCCTCTTCTTCATCCTTCTTCTTCCTCCTCTCAAGCACATTCAAGAGTTGAAAGAAAGAGAGGAGATCAGCCATCAAAAGTTATCTCTGCAAGGGAGCTAGCATCCCGGTGAGATAGAGAGCTTGGATCGGATCCTGCTTCGTGTGGATACCCGTAGAGGCCGGGCATTTGAACGGCTTCAAGCGAACCTTCATCCAAAAAAACCACGATCATCAGTTTGCGGTGATCATCTACCCGCACAAGGTGAAGATCTAATATTCTAATTAGATTAAAAGTTTTTAATCCTTACTGATGACCCAAAGATTGATTTAAAGATTGATTTTGCTGATCACAAAACCTTGAAGTATAAATACTAATGTTTGTGTTGCAAGGAGAAAGATATTTATTTTGCAAGGAACATAGCAAGTTGGAAGAACACAAGAAGGACTCCAAAGTTCTCAAGAAAAGTTGGAAGAAAGTTACACTTCATTGGCCCAAGTTTCAAGTTCAAAGGACTCAAGTTGGAAGAGCAAATTCAAAGGAAAATTCAAAAGAATAGTCCTCGAGTCGACTCCTGGATAGTACGAGTCGACTCCAGGGAGTAACAAGGCAGAAACACAGAGAAGATATTTTGGACCCTGAGAGCCGAGTCGACTTTCGAAGAACTCGAGTCGACTCCGATGGTTGGCAGGTCGACTCCTAAGGAAGTAAGAGTCGACTCCCAGAGAAATACAAGGCAAAAAGTCAGAGAGCCAATTTCAGACACTGAGAGCCGAGTCAACTCCCGCGAAGTCCGAGTCGACTCCGAAGCAGCGCAACCCCAAAGACAGAAGACGGTATTTTCGTCTCTGAGAGGCGAGTCGACTCCAAGACAGTTCGAGTCGACTCCAAGGCAGCGCGACCCCAAAATACAGAGGATCAGTTTTCGGGCTCTGAGAGCCGAGTCGACTCCAAGAGAATCCGAGTCGACTCGAGGAAGAAAATCAGAAAATATGTCCTCTGGATTTCTAAGAATGAGCCGACCCCTAAGTGCCCGAGTCGTCTCCAACTATTGGCGAGTCGACTCCAGTTTGGTCCGAGTCGACTCTAGGACAAGGCATGCACATTAATTCAAATTTGGAACAGTGGGCGAGTCGTCTCCAGAAAAGCATGAGTCGACTCCTGCTACAGCCGAGTCGACTCCAGATCGCGCGAGTCGACTCCGAGCCCAACGGATACATTGTCAGAATATGCAGACGGGTCATAACGGCTCTATTTTTGTCTCTAACGGCTAGTTTTTGTTTCCACGCCATCAAAAGCTATAAAATCAAGAGGAGGGCTAGGGGAGAAGGTATGGAAGTGGGAGAAAATATTTAGGAAAGAGATCTCAAAGAAAAATCTCCCAAAAGCACAAAAGGGCCATTCAAAGCAAATAGAGAGAAGAAGAGCATCCGAGTGAATCCCAAAGCTTTCTCTTCAACTGTGTGCTGCCTCGGTGATCCTCTACTTCGTGCAAAATCAGAAGAGGGTCAAGTGAAGAAGAAGCCGAGTTCCTCCATCTATGAATTAGTTTGAGGGCTTCTTCTCTTTACTTTACTTATTTATATTTGCTATATCTGCTTAAGTGAGAAGCTTGTATTTGTTTTGAAACCTTTGTTTTAATATCTTGTAACTTGATTCAATCAAGGGATTGAATCAAGGGGTTAAGGTTTGTTGGTGAGCCAAAGGAAAAACCAACGGTGTAAGGTTGTGGTTGGTGAGCCTTTGGGAAAACCAACTGGGTTGATTGTGAACCCGGAAAACAATCGTTGTAAGGTTGTGGTTGGTGAGCCTGTGGGAAAACCAACTGGGTTGATTGTGAACCCGGAAAAACAATCGGTTGGTTCTAGTCGGTGAGCCTGTGAAAACCGACCGAGTTCGTTGTTATCTCGCAAAACAACAAGTTGGGTTGTGAGCTTGTAAAACAACCGGCTGTAATCTGTAGGATTATAGTGAAATTTCCAAGAGGTCTTGGGGAGTGGATGTAGGTGCTGGGGTGCACCGAACCACTATATGTTTGTTGTGTTTGTAATGCTTCTTGTCATTGTCTAACTTACTCACTTACTTACTTAGATAAATTGCTTGCTTAACTCTTAACCGCGCATCCTTTAGTTGCAAGCATAATCAATCAAGTCACAATCTATACATCAAACTGTTGCTAAGTTTAAATTTCACTGTGCATCTATACAACTTAGCATAATTAACTCTAAAAGATTAGAAGTAGTTGAAAAGTTTTTAAAAGACCCAATTCACCCCCCCTCTTGGGTTGTATCTACTGGGCAACAAGTGGTATCAGAGCAGGTGCTCAAATATTATTTGTAGTCTTAACCGACTAGAGCCAAAGATCATGACAACCCCACATAACGTATTGTTTGCTGAGGGACTTTCTACAAACAGGCCTCCACTGTTTGATGGATCTAACTATATTCAATGGAAGGCTAGAATGAAAATCTTTACTCAATCACAAAACTATGAGTTATGGAATGTCATAACAAATGGCCTACACACACCCACGAAATTGATTGAAAGTATGTTCGATAAAAATTTGGCTGAACTAAATGCTAAGGCTATGAACCTTCTCTACTGTGCATTTAATAAAAATATTTTCAACCAAATCTGTATATGTTCATCTGCCAAACAAATATGGGATTCTCTTGAAGCAACTTATGATATTTCCGAGGGACCCCATGTTAGATTACTTGAGGATAATTGCAAGACTAACATTGAGCATGCAGGAAATACTCAAAATCAGGAAGAAAGAACAACAAATAAAGAATTCGGTGATGAAAACAAGGATCCATTCCCAAACACCGAAAGATTCAAAAGCTTCCTAAAGACAAAGAAGAAGAGGAAGCAAGAAGAAAGGAAGAAAGAAATAAAAAGGAAGAAAGCCTTGACCAAGAAAGAGTCAAGCAAGAAAATAAAAGTTAGGAGCAACAATGATGATATTAGCTCCAAGGAACTACAAAAGGTAACTAACTTGTGCTTTATGGCACAAGAAGACAAGGTAAAATCTGAATCTACTCTTACATCAAATGATTTTCAAGAAGAATTCTCTTATGATGAATTATTAAATGCTTTTCATGATTTGTATGGTGAATGTAGAGAATTAGCTGTGAAGAATAAAAATTTTAAGAAACTAACTCAAAAAATTTCAAAAGAAAGAAATTCTAGTGCTGAAATACAAGAAAAACTAAATTCTGAAAATGAAAGCTTAAGGTTAAATTCAGAACAATTGATTCAGAAAAATCAGAATTTAATTAAAGAAAATCAAAACTTAAGTGAAGAAATCAACCAATTAAAATCTTTTATTAACAAATTCACTGTAAGTTTAGAAAGATTAAAAATGATGTTTGAAAGCCAACATGCTGTTTTAGATAAATCAAAATTTGGCATGACTCCTTTACTTAACAATAAATCTGTAGAGAAAAAGGTTATCAATTCACCAAGCAAACCATTAAATAAGATAACATATTTCAAACATCAAAAGAATGGGCATAACAACTTTACCTGTAGTTCTAGTACAATTAGATCAAATGATAAAGTTTTTATAATTAAACAAATTTGGGTTCCAAAAGGAACTATATGTCCTAACTCTCAAGGATCCAAGCAAGCTTGGGTACCCAAAATGAAATTATGAGGATGTAGACATAAGTGTGCCAAGATACCCATGGAACAAATAGAACTTTCATACAAATGGGTGCTCTAGACACACGTCAAAAATGAAACTTAAAATATACTTATGAAAAGTAATTTTAAATAAAAAAATAATAATAATGAAATCAGTAATCCTTGCATCTCATCATTATTTTTGCTTTAGTATTTGATTAAAATTTGAATTGCAAGTATTGATCAATTTTGTGATATAAAAAATACTTTTGGAAATATAATCAAATCACTTCATTTTATAGTATGCTTTACTCACTATTGGATAAGTTGCTAAATGATTAATCAATTTATTAAGAATAACTCTATGAATTCTCTATATGCTTGATTGAGAGTTTTTATCCATGGTATTATTGTTTATTGATCATAGATATGATAATGTGTACTTGGTATGCTTTTGAATATATGCACTATGAATACCAAGATTAAAGAAACCATCTTTGGCATATAAAATCAACTCATGCTAGTATGTACTTAATCTCAAAAGACCTTGCCATTGCCTTACTTAGATTATCTTCTGAAAGGTCAAAGTTTGCTATGCATGTTAACTAAGAAAACAAACAAGAATCAATTTCTAAATCTAAAGATGTTGTTTCCATCACTAAGTTTTCAAAAGCTTACATTGGATTTGTTCTTGGCAAATAAAATTGAAATATTTTCTGTATTTGCTAAATCTTGTAAAAGTGTTTCAAATGATAAAGGTTTCCAAACTGTGAAGGTATCATGGCACAGTGTTGAAAACCAAAATCCTGATAAAGTTTATACAGAAATTAATTATTTCAGCACCAAGGACACCTTAAGTAAAATAGGGTTAATAGAATTCTTGAAGAAATGAAAAAGACAATTGTGTATGATAGTCATCTACTTAAATAATTTTTAAAAGCTATCATCACTGCTTGTCATACATATGATTTCTATTAGATCTATTTTTTTGATGAAAACTCCTTTTGATCTTCTGAAAAATGGAAAATGAACCATTGCATATCTTTCATATTTTTCAGTCATACACGTTATGCTTGATATGTTCTTTTGAAAATAATGCCAAATCTGATAAAGATACTTCTATCTTTGGATATCATTCATCAAGCAATGCATATAGAATATTCAATGAAAAGATCCTAGTTGTAGAAATATCAATTCATTTTATTCTTTATGAGACTAATGATCTTTCATCAAGTCACTAAAATCAGATTATATGTGTATATGTTAATCTTTTTGCTTGCATATAACAATCTAAAACTAAAACACCTTAAGAAGAATGAGCAAGATTATAATTGGTCAAGTTAAACTAAATCATTTTTTAAAAAGAGAGAGAATTTGAAATCTTGCCGATAAAATCGGAAAACTTGTTAATAATTAGAACCAAATTGAGTTTTCAGAAATGCACTTAATGAAGAAAAATTGGTGACTACTAAAAGATTCAATCAAGAAAAGATGAATTAGATCTTGATAAAATTCTTGCATGATTAGAAGTAAAGATCACCATTATCATTTGCTTGCTTCATGAGCTTTATACTCTGTCAAATGAATGTATAGAATGCACTCCTATGTGGTTATTTCATGAGCTTTATACCATATTTGAAAATACTCATTACAAATATGTTAAAGCAATATATAATTTGGAACAAGCATCAAAAGCATGATATAAAAGCTTAAGTAACCTTTTTGATAGAAAGTAATAGTGATAAATCTATACATCAAAAAGAAGAATTTGTGATATCTTATTTGCTCAAAGTATGCATTGATGACATCATTTTTGGTTCTACTAATGAAGAGTTATATGAAGATTTTACTTAGCTCATGTAAGGTGAGTTTGAAATATGTATGATGAATGAATTAACATCTTCTCTCAAACTCCAAATTAAGACAAACAAGAAAGGGGATCTTCATTGACCAAAGTTAGTCCACAAGAAAACTCTTATAGAAGATTGGCATGAAGAAGGTATGTCTATGACCCCATCTTGTAGAATTTGAAAAGGATGAGCAAAGTAGATCTATTATTTTAAAGCTGTATTGAAGCATGATAGAATAATTATTTTATCATGCAGCTAGTAGACCAGATTGTATGCTCATTATGTGACCTTGTGCAAGACTTCAATCTAACTTTAATGAATAATATTTTATTGATAACAAATAAATCATAATCAAAATTTTGATAGAAACAACTGTTTAAGATAAAGTTGATTAAAACTTAGCTAACATGTCTTATTAATAATTATCTTAAGCAAATAGAATCTAAGCTCAATTGATTCTGAAAATAAAAATTAATTTGACCTTGATAAATCTTCCTATTGCTTCACATGCTTGTCTTTGAACCTTCTTGGTTAATGAAACTATCTCTTAAGTTCAAGTAATATGTGCTTGCTTATATTTAGACAATCTCTTGAGTAAAGTGACTCAATATTCAACTATTGTCAATATTCAACTATTGAGTCATCTAGTTAAAAATATGTTGGATGAATGTTTTGTATCTCGAAGAAACTAATGACTTTCTCTCAAGAAAGAAAAGGATTTTGTTGATAATGCAGGATCTATGAGCAAGAAATAGGAAATTTCAACTTGAAGGACACCTCCATAAAAGGTACAATAAACATTCACATGCAAACAAGAGAGAGGACTTTCTTCAGCCAAAAGGTTACACATAAGAAATCTAGTAGGTATTTGACTTGAAGAATGCAGAATGATTCGGTAATTTTAAATACCTCTCTCATAAATTAGCTGAGCAAAGTCATTAACTTAAATCTTACTATGGCATGGATAAAATCTTTAATTATTAATTCCTTGATATCATGTCTATATATGTATTTATTGACTTATGCTTTCAGAAATTGATTCATGGTTTGCTTAAATTAAAATGCTCCTTTGCCTATATCATAACCATGAAATACACAAGTATATGCTTAAAATGCTGATTTAAATTAACTTGTGAGAAGCTATGAATCCTTGAGTAAAATGAAAATGTTGTTTGCATGATATACCTCTATATAATACATGAGATTATTTCTTTATTCTGATCCTTCATCTTAAGAAAAAGCAAAACAAGCATAATATATTTGGCACATTTATGAGACTTGTGAAAGGGATAAAATCCGTAATTAATTACACCTAAACAGGGAGAGTTTGAAGTGAACATTTTAACATTTCTATATTGCTCATCATAGGGATGGTGCCAATGGGGAGGCTAGTGGTAGTACCCGGCACTATTTGACCCAACTATTCGGTGTAGGGTATATTAGGGACGGCACAAGAGGGAGGCTAGTGGTAGTACCTCGTGCCCCTTCCAACTCCACCGGATAGGGAGCAAATAGAGTATAGAGCATAAGAAAGTAAAAATGAAAAACAAAGTAAGTGAAAGTATATAAAAAGAATCAAGTCAAATTTTTAATCACTTGAAAACACACTTTAAGGATGAAATCAATGCAAGAGTATGTTTAAATAGGGGGAGTTTATTTGAAAAGAATTGATTTTGATCATTGACATGCTTGTTATTTTAATGCATGACTTAACACATAATATATTTTGCATGTGGCATGATGTCTTAAATTATGGGTTCTCAATATTTTGTAATGCTCCATGCTTGGACAATTTGATTGAATGTTTGGAATACTGCATAAAATTATTTTTGGGTATTATTGAAAAGAAGTTTCAGATTTGTCGTTCACAATCATCTTTAAAAACTGAAAGTTGAATAAATTTGTAAAAAGGAGAAGAGAAAGATATCTCTATTTAGGCAAAATAAATTGATCTTGATCTATCTTTCTACTTGCCTAACTTTGATACATAATATCCTAATACTTGTTAAAATATTCTCCATTTTGTATCAAAACTCAATATTAAATATAAAGATTCTGAAAGTGCTTTAATGTTATTGAAATATGTGTTTTCAATCTTAGTGATTTAAGATGAGCTTCAATGTGAAAGATACATATCTCAAATCATGATTTAAAAGTCTCTATTGAAAATCTTTATAAAATTCAGAATCTGATTTTGTATAAAAGCTTAAACTCAATATGATTCCTAGATAAAAACTACAGTTTAAGAAAAATAGAATAATTCTGATGCCTTGATTGTTTGCCCCGATACGCATCTGAAACATATCATTTCTTATCCTTACAGTGTACCAATATTGGTCCAAATGATGTGTCTTTCGATGATCTTGATTGCAAATAAAAATTTCTAAATATATAATTTTATTTTGATATTAAAAAGGGATTTATTGTGTTTCATGTATACATTGCTGAAAAACTGTGATTAAGTAATTGAGTTCTATAAATCTATATACCTCAATGATCATCTATATGTTTTTCTCTCCTACATTCTTCAAGACTTCCATCAGAATATATATAGAGTGAATGATCTTAAAGCTAGAAATATTTCAGCTCACTCAAATGATTCTAAAAGAAAGAAAATGTAAATGCTTTTGAAAGAAACTGAGCTTAAAATGAATCATTTTCTGTTTAATATTTCTATACATTTTCTCTAAGATTAAGAGAAAGCATAACTTGTTCTTGAAGGATTAGAAAGAGTAATTGTCACAAATTTTGAATAATACTAGATTACTCTACATTCTCGATATCATAGAATTTCAGTCTTATTCACGTTTATCATTAAAATCTGAAATTCAACAATAGAAAAGAATGATTAAAGAAGAATGCATCTTTTGAGGGGGAGCTTTAGATATTCAGTATCTTTTTATGGATTGATTTTAATGAACCTCCTTATATTGCAAGACTTGCTTTAATTATATAATGAGTTTATACCTTGAGATGAGTTCTATAAAGGTTGTCTTATCTCAAACATTGAGTCTTATGAAAATAAGCTGAAACTTATAGAAAATATATTTTTTTGAGATTGACAATTTTACTGAACATTATCTTCAAATTCTAAACTCTTAAATAGAATGATCAATTGAGGGGGAGAAAGAAAATCTCAGAAGGAGAGATCTTATGAAACTTAATCGCATAAATCTATAACTAAAAGAGAGAGAAAGCATACTAAATGAAAAGTGATCCTAATGCTCTCCAAAATGTATCATCTGAAATTTAAATATACAAATCCTTATGATACACCTTGAGGCTTGTTATTTGGTTAATATATCTTATGCATAAATCATGAACCAAATTGCAATTCAAACAGTTGATCTTAAGAGCCTCTAACTTAATGAAAAAGGGGGAGAATTATGTGTTGAATTTTCTTGAGTATCTCTTAGAAAACCTATTTTTGAAATTTACTGATGAGGTCTCATTGGCTTGTTCTTTAGAACTTCAATTTTTGTGCCAATTCATTATTATATGTACCAAAATTTTTGTTAGGATTAAAGTTTTTATAAGAACCTTCAAAGCTTTGAATTTTATGTATGCTCTAAGATATATCATAAATTGCATGAATTTATGTTTTTGGCATTTATGCCACAATATTTTTACACCATAAAAGAACTTTGCAATCATACTTAATATACTGCACTTATACTCTGAAAATTAATTAAATTGCTCTCATGTTGATAAAATACTTAATATATTGGGCAAAAGATCTTAAATGAACAAGCTTTCATACTTATTATTGAAGAAAGGTTAGATTTCCATTCGTGCTTTCTTTGAATATCATTCGTGGTACTTCTTGAATTAACTTAAGAAAGATTCCATCTACACTTGAGTTGAAAACTATCCTTGGAATCACATTCGATGTGTTCTGCTCTGAAATTATCTTAATTGGCTCTGATCTATGCTCATTAATCTTATTCTAATATTATTGCCTTGAGTTATATGATTCATATCCTTGCAATAATTTGACATGCAAATCAGAGTACAATAAGAAAAAGAAATATTTGAGTAGTCTTATCTTTGTGCTTAATGTTTTACTATCTTTTTGATGTTGTCAAAAAGGGGGAGAAATATCTAAATATATGTTCACAATGCTTTATGTTTTGAATTGAATACAAACCAGCTTAAATTTAGATATGTTGATTATGTTAAGCTGATTAAATCTAAAGCATTATCATGAAGTATGTTTTAAATATATATGTTTTCTACTTCATGCAACTTAGCTATGCACTACTTCTAGAACACAATATATTTTATATTGCATATACTCCAAGTTTTGTCATCATCAAAAAGGGGGAGATTGATGACCCAAAGATTGATTTAAAGATTGATTTTGCTGATCACAAAACCTTGAAGTATAAATACTAATGTTTGTGTTGCAAGGAGAAAGATATTTATTTTGCAAGGAACATAGCAAGTTGGAAGAACACAAGAAGGACTCCAAAGTTCTCAAGAAAAGTTGGAAGAAAGTTACACTTCATTAGCCCAAGTTTCAAGTTCAAAGGACTCAAGTTGGAAGAGCAAATTCAAAGGAAAATTCAAAAGAATAGTCCTCGAGTCGACTCCTGGATAGTACGAGTCGACTCCAGGGAGTAACAAGGCAGAAACACAGAGAAGATATTTTGGACCCTGAGAGCCGAGTCGACTCCCGAAGAACTCGAGTCGACTCCGATGGTTGGCAGGTCGACTCCTAAGGAAGTAAGAGTCGACTCCCAGAGAAATACAAGGCAAAAAGTCAGAGAGCCAATTTCAGACACTGAGAGCCGAGTCGACTCCCGCGAAGTCCGAGTCGACTCCGAAGCAGCGCAACCCCAAAGACAGAAGACGGTATTTTCGTCTCTGAGAGGCGAGTCGACTCCAAGACAGTTCGAGTCGACTCCAAGGCAGCGCGACCCCAAAATACAGAGGATCAGTTTTCGGGCTCTGAGAGCCGAGTCGACTCCAAGAGAATCCGAGTCGACTCGAGGAAGAAAATCAGAAAATATGTCCTCTGGATTTCTAAGAATGAGCCGACCCCTAAGTGCCCGAGTCGTCTCCAACTATTGGCGAGTCGACTCCAGTTTGGTCCGAGTCGACTCTAGGACAAGGCATGCACATTAATTCAAATTTGGAACAGTGGGCGAGTCGTCTCCAGAAAAGCATGAGTCGACTCCTGCTACAGCCGAGTCGACTCCAGATCGCGCGAGTCGACTCCGAGCCCAACGGATACATTGTCAGAATGTGCAGACGGGTCATAACGGCTCTATTTTTGTCTCTAACGGCTAGTTTTTGTTTCCACGCCATCAAAAGCTATAAAATCAAGAGGAGGGCTAGGGGAGAAGGTATGGAAGTGGGAGAAAATATTTAGGAAAGAGATCTCAAAGAAAAATCTCCCAAAAGCACAAAAGGGCCATTCAAAGCAAATAGAGAGAAGAAGAGCATCCGAGTGAATCCCAAAGCTTTCTCTTCAACTGTGTGCTGCCTCGGTGATCCTCTACTTCGTGCAAAATCAGAAGAGGGTCAAGTGAAGAAGAAGCCGAGTTCCTCCATCTATGAATTAGTTTGAGGGCTTCTTCTCTTTACTTTACTTATTTATATTTGCTATATCTGCTTAAGTGAGAAGCTTGTATTTGTTTTTAAACCTTTGTTTTAATATCTTGTAACTTGATTCAATCAAGGGATTGAATCAAGGGGTTAAGGTTTGTTGGTGAGCCAAAGGAAAAACCAACGGTGTAAGGTTGTGGTTGGTGAGCCTTTGGGAAAACCCAACTGGGTTGATTGTGAACCCGAAAAATAATCGTTGTAAGGTTGTGGTTGGTGAGCCTGTGGGAAAACCAACTGGGTTGATTGTGAATCCGGAAAAACAATCGGTTGGTTCTAGTCGGTGAGCCTGTGAAAACCGACTGAGTTCGTTGTTATCTCGCAAAACAACAAGTTGGGTTGTGAGCTTGTAAAACAACCGGCTGTAATCTGTAGGATTATAGTGAAATTTTCAAGAGGTCTTGGGGAGTGGATGTAGGTGCTGGGGTGCACCGAACCACTATATGTTTGTTGTGTTTGTAATGCTTCTTGTCATTGTCTAACTTACTCACTTACTTACTTAGATAAATTGCTTGCTTAACTCTTATCCGCGCATCCTTTAGTTGCAAGCATAATCAATCAAGTCACAATCTATACATCAAACTGTTGCTAAGTTTAAATTTCACTGTGCATCTATACAACTTAGCATAATTAACTCTAAAAGATTAGAAGTAGTTGAAAAGTTTTTAAAAGACCCAATTCACCCCCCCCCCTCTTGGGTTGTATCTACTGGGCAACACTTATCCATCTACGAACGGTTCATGAAACAACGTTCATGAGATGAACGTCGATCCCGCACATGCCGATTCCGCTGCCATCTGAATTTTTTTGAAATATCAGCGGCATGGGCGGGTTCCCAACATCTCCATCATTGGAAATTGGAAGAGCATCCCTAAGTATTTCTTCTGAGATTAGCAGAGAAGTTTATTTAACTTTGGACGAGATCTGACCTTGTCCAAATCTGGCGTTGTTGTAGAACTCTCGTACCAAGTCTGGATAGGTCGGCACGTTCAATGAGCACAAATATTCTCATCCCATCTCCTTTAGATTTTGACCTTGTAGGCTCAAGTGTGGCGCATCCAAAGGAAAACAACAATTTCCTGGGCTGTGAACAATATTGGAGTCGACTCCTGAAGACTTGGAGTCGATTCGGGCATGCTGTGAAAACTTGGCACAGTGCAAGGATCGACCCCAGGACTTCAGGGGTCGACTCCTTAAGAGCGACAGGAAAAAGTACAAGAGCTGTTTTCTGGAACAGCTTCAGGGGTCAACCCCAGGACTGATGGAGTCAACCCAAGCACTGTTTTCACGGGATTTTCAGGCGTGAAGCGGGCCAAGTCAAGATTTTTCAAGTCTCAAAGGGTCTAAGTCATTCTTGGGCTAGGTTTAGGCTCAAAGGGGAAGAGCATGTTTGAGTGCTTTCTAACGTGGCTTAGGGGGAGATTGAGTTGGTGTATGATTAGACTAAAATTGGGTGCCTATATAAAGGCTTGATGTAATCAGTTTTAGGGTTATCACTTGGATTATTGCTTGAGCAATAAAGGAGCCGCCAGAAAACTTTTTCCCACGTTCTCTCTTCTCTTCCTCTTCTTCTCCACGAAAATCCTAGTTTGTGATTGTGATTCTTCATCTCCTCTTTCTTCTTTCCCACGCGGCGTGACGCCCTAAGGAACGCCCTAGGTTAGCGGATATCAGGGATCCACACGCTTCCGCACAGCGCCAACAATTGGTATCAGAGCAAGGTTTTGGCGTAGAAAAGAAGAAACGAAGGAAAGACATCAAGAGGAAAACAGTCCGCTTATCTCCCTTCAAGGTGATTTCTCAAATCAGATTTGTGTTTATTTGTGATTGTGGTCTGGCCAACCATGAACAATAACATGAAGGTGGAGTTTGAGAAGTTTAATGGAAAGGGAAGCTTTTCTATGTGGAAGGTTCGGGTGGAGGATCTCTTGGTGCAGAACTATCTGGATTCGACCTTAGAGGACAGGCCGGAGGGTATGACATATAAGGAATGGTTTTCTTTGGAGAAAAGGGCTTGCGCTGCCATTAGAGGATGCTTGGCGGATTCAGCCTTGTACAGCATCCTAGAGGAGAAGACACCCAAGGGATTATGGACAAAGTTACATACCATGTATATGGGGAAGAATATGTGCAACAAGTTGATGTTGAAGAAACAATTGTACAGCCTTCGAATGCATGAAGGTGGAGATATTGTTCTTCATATTCAGAGGTTTGACCAGGTTTGCAATGACTTGCAGACCCTTGGGGTGAAGATGGAAGAGGAGGATAGATCTCTACTCTTGCTTTGCTCGCTGCCAGGTTCTTATGATCCTTTGGTTACTACTTTGCTGTATGGGAAGGAGACGCTGAATTATGAAGACATAATTTATGTGCTAAGGTCCAATGAGCAAAGAGAAAGATTGACAAAGGATGGAGTTCCTCAGGAAGGTCTTACTGTCGGAGAGAGGCCTGGAAGAGGGAAGGAACGGAGCAAGTAAAGGGGACGATCAAAGTCCAAGAAAGGCAAGAAAGAGTTTAGATGCTACAAGTGCAATGAAGCAGGACACTTGAAGCGAAATTGTCTGCTTTGGAAGAAGCTTTAGGGAGAGAAGAATGGCAAGGATTCAGTCAGTGTCGTGGCTGATCTCAAGGTGGAGGATGACCTTTTGGTAGTTTCGGATGATCACAAGAACAACACGGATATCTGGACAATGGATTCAGCCTGCTCTCATCACTACACACCAAATCGGTCTTGGTTTGCTACATACACCAAAATCGATGAGGGGAGTGTGACATTAGGAGATGATCATCCTTGCAAGGTGGCCGGCATTGGGACCATCAAGGTGAGGATGTTTGATGGGATGGTGCATACTCTTACCAATGTAAAGCACATCCCGGATCTGAAAAAGAATCTAGTGTCACTTAGCTACTTGGAGAAGAACGGTTACAGCTTTAGTTGCCGTTCCAGGAGTGGTATTTTAAATATATCCATAGCAGCCATAGTTGTGATGAAGGGGAGAAGGTTGGAGAATAATTTGTACAAGATGGAAGGGTCCGTGGTGTGTGGGGGATCCGAAACAGCAGCAGTGGCACAGGGCCAGCAGGAAGCATATCGTTTGTGGCATTACCGCTTGGGCCACATGGAAGATCATGGTATGAAGATGCTGAGCAAAGATGGACTGATATCAGATCTGGATGGAGGAGTTCTAGAGGTGTGTGAGCCTTGCCAATTAGGGAAGCAACACAGGGTGAAGTTTTCTACCAGTACTACATGCAGCGGTGGTCCCTTGGAGCTAGTGCACACAGATGTTTGGGGACCGGCCCCGGTCACAGCCAGGAATGGGGCAAGATATTTTCTAATCCTTATTGATGACTTTTTAAGGAGAGTTTGGGTGTACTTCTTGAGGGAAAAGTCGGAGGTCTTCTCTAAGTTTACAGCCTGGAGGGGCCGAGTTAGAGAAAGAGAAGGAATGCTGCGTGAAGTGTGTGCGGTCTGACAATGGTGTCGAATTCACAAGTAAGGAGTTTTTGAAATTTTGCGAAGATTGTGGGATCAAGAGGCAATTTTCAGTGAGGAAGACTCCTCAAAACAATGGGGTGGCCGAAAGGATGAACAGGACTCTCATGGAGAAAGCAAGATGTATGAGATTGCAGGCAGGGCTTCCCAAGGTGTTTTGGGTGGACACAGTAGACACAGCCTGCTACTTGGTGAATCGATCTCCTCATACAAAGCTAGATGGGAGGATTCCAGAGGAGCTATGGTCTGGAAAGAAGGTGGTGGTTGGCCATCTTAGAGTATTTGGGTGCACAGCATTTGTGCACATTGATCCCAGTGAGCGGAGCAAGTTGGATGCCAAGTCACGAAAGATAGTATCCATAGGATATCTGCGTGGAGTCAAGGATTATCGGCTATGGGATCCCTTGGAGAAGAAGACTACTATCAGTAGGGATGTGGTCTTTGATGAGAATTCAGTCCTAAAGATGCAAAGGGTGAAAGAAGAGTGGGGGGAGAACCAACCGGATAGGGTTGGACAACTAACATCTTATTCAGTTTTACCTTTTGCAGATGCACCAGAAGGACATAAAATTCAGGTGGAGCACCAGTCAGTGGTGCCTCCACATGTGGAGAGGAGAGAGATGCTAACTGGAGATGAGATGTGCAAAGGGAGGAACAAGATCCCAGCAGAAGCATCGGAGTCGCACTGCACAAGCCTAAGCGGAATGTGAGGCAGCCAGAGAGGTATGGTTTTGGCGAAACCTTATCTTATGCATTGGTTGCTGTGAACGGAGATCCGAAGACCTATGAGAAGGAATTGGCATGCCAGGATAGCGATAGATGGGTCCAAGCTATGGCAGAGGAGATGCAGTCTCTCCAGAAAAATCAGACTTGGCGGTTGGTGCAGTTGCCAAGTGGAAAGAAGCCCATTGGATGCAAGTGGATGTTCCAATGCAAGGAAGGACTTTCAGATGGAGAAGGCATCAGATACAAAGCCAGGTTAGTGGCTAAGGGATACTCCCAGATGGAGGGCATTGATTATAATGAAGTATTCTCCCCAGTTGTTCGACATACTTCTATTCGGATGCTGTTGAGCATTGTTGCCATCTAGGATTTGGAGTTGGAGCAAATGGATGTTAAAACAGCCTTCCTCCATGAAAATTTGGAGGAGAAGATTTATATGGAGCAGCCAAAGAGGTTTGGTGAGCTAGGGTCAAAAGAAAAGGTTTGTTTGCTGCAGAGATCACTCTATGGGTTGAAGTAATCATCAAGGCAATGGTACTTGCGGTTCAACACATATGTGAGGAGCATTGGCATGACCAGATGTGAGTATGACCCTTGTGTCTATGTGAAGACTCTTGAGGATGAGTCTAGATTATATCTGCTTTTGTATGTAGATGACATGCTGATTGCTTGCAAGAGTAGAGGAATTGTGGAAGACTTGAAGGTAACCTTATCTCGGGAATTTGAGATGAAGGATTTGGATCCAGCCACGAAGATTCTAGGCATGGAGATTCTCAGGGACAGAACCAAGAAGGTGCTGCATTTATCTCAGGAAGGTGACATCAGAAAGGTCTTGCAGAAATATGGCATGGATGGAGCGAAATCGGTGGCATTACCAATAGCTGGTCATGTCAGTCTTCGAAGACAATGTCACCACAGACTGAGGTGGAGGCCGATGATATGAAGAGAATTCCATATGCTTCAGGAGTTGGGAGTATGATGTATGCCATGGTTTGCTGTAGACCAGATCTTGCACATGCCGTTAGCCAGGTCAGCAGGTTCATGGCTAACCCTGGCAAGGAGCATTGGATAGCACTGAAAGGTGTTTTCAGATACTTGGTGGGCATAGTTGGAGTTGGCATTTGCTATGGACTGGAAGGTACCAAGGAGAAGAATTCCAACATGACCAAGGAGAACCAGAGCCGGATGATTGGTTTTGTGGATGCTGATTACAGAGGAGACATGGACACACGGCGTTCTACCACAGGTTATGTGTTTTGCTTGAACGGAGGTCCAGTGTCATGGAGATCAAGCTTGCAACCAATCACGGCATTGTCTACAACGGAAGCGGAGTATATTGGCATCACAGAAGCTGCCAAGGAAGCTCTATGGCTGAAAAGATTGGCATTGAAAATGGGATTTGCACAGGGGGCCGTCAGGGTGCATTGTGTTTGGTTCAGAACTCGGTCTATCATGCAAGGACCAAACACATTGACATCAGGTACCACAGGATTAGGGAGTTGGTGGAAGAACGTGAAGTGGAGCTTGCCAAAGTTCATATGAAGGAGAACCTGGCAGATGCACTGACCAAGTCTCTTTAAGGGATGGCTTCCTCAGGTGTGTGGCGCTGATGGGATTGATGGACCAGGAGAAGCTTGCGGAAGCTTTGGAGCACAAGGTGGAGATTGTAGGCTCAAGTGTGGCGCATCCAAAGAAAAACAGCAAGTTTTTGGGCTGTGAACAGTATTGGAGTCGACTCCTGGAGACTTGGAGTCGACTCCGGCACGCTGTGAAGACTTGGCACAGTGCAGGGGTCGACCCCAGGACTTCAGGGGTCGACTCCTTAAGAGCGACAGGAAAAAGTTCGAGAGCTGTTTTCTGGGACAGCTTCAGGGGTCGACCCCAGGACTGCAGGGTTCGACCCCAGGACAGCAGGAGTCGACCCCAGGACAGCAGGAGTCAACCCAAGCACTGTTTTTATAAAATTTTCAAGTGTGAAGCGGGCCAAGTCAAGGTTTTTCAAGTCTCAAAGGGTCTAAGTCATTCTTGGGCTAGGTTTAGGCTCAAAGGGGGAAAGCATGTAAGTCATGGACTTGGGTTGAGTGCTTTCTAATGTGGCTTAGGGGGAGATTGAATTGGTGTATGATTAGACTAAAATTGGGTGCCTATATAAAGGCTTGATGTAATCAGTTTTAGGGTTATCACTTGGATTATTGCTTGAGTAATAAAGGAGCCGCCAGAAAACTTTCTCCCACGTTCTCTCTTCTCTTCATCTTCTTCTCCACGAAAATCCTAGTTTATGATTGTGATTCTTCATCTCCTCTTCTTCTTTTCCACGCGGCCTGACGCCCTAGGGGACACCCTAGGTTAGCGAATATCAGGGATCCACACGCTTCCGCACAGCGCCAACAGACCTAGAGTGAAGTTTTCCTTCTCCAAAACATCAAAATCTACTCTTCTTCCAGTGGAGATGGTTCTTATAGAGAGGGATCCTTGCTTCGAAACCGAAGACGGAGGTGATAAATGGGTCAAATCTGGCTAAGGTGGCGGCGTTTCTTGTCTAGGTGGATTCATGATTCTCTCTGCCCTAGCTTTCGTTCTCCTCTCAGTTTGAGGAGTAATACTCTTTCTCTTCGGTCCGGATGTGAGTTGCTTTCTTCGCATAATTGGAAGATCAATCGGGACCTCGAAAAGGTTTTCTAGATTTTGGAGGCTTTTTGTTTGAAAGGGGGTTTGAAGACTGAAAACGTTCTAAAATGGAATGAGACGTTTTAGGTCCAACGTTTCAGAAAGAGAACGTTTTTAAAAGCCATTTCAAATTGTACTACTTTGGTCGACTCATTTAACTTATGTGTCGTCTCCTGTAGGTCAAGGGTCGACTCATGAAAGTAATGAGTTGTCCCTTACTATATGAGTCGACTCCTCATTGACATGAATTGTCTCCTCAAACAGTTCAAGAGATAAAATGTTTTTAAGTAAAATTTTAAAATCGATTGCAAACCACATATCAAATCAACTAAAATTCAACCATTAATAATCAATCAAAATATACAATATAATATTAATAATCAGTCATCAAAATGGATCACAAATGCATAATTCTCCTCTAAATTTACAAAAAAATTCTTCATTAAGAAGTTTAGTAAAAATATCTGCAATTTGTTTATCAGTATTTATAAATTTCATTTTTATATCTCCATTTTGAGCATGATCTCTTATGAAATAATGTCTAATTTCTATATGTTTAGATCTTGAGTGTTGTATAGGATTTTTAGTCCGATTTATGGCACTAGTATTGTCACACCATATGAAAATTTTATTTTGTTTTATGCCATAGTCCTCGAGTTGTTGCTTAATCCCTAGGATTTAGGCACAGCAACTTCCTGCAGTATATTCAGCCTCCGCTGTAGATAGTGCTACGGAATTTTGTTTTTTGCTAAACTAAGAGATTAAGTTTGTTCCAAAAAATTGACAAGTTCCACTTGTACTTTTTATGTCTAATCTACAACCAGCAAATTCAACATCTGAATAGCCAATTAAGTCAATTGTAGATGCTTTAGAATACCATAAACCCAAATGTTGAGTTCCTTGTAAGTATCTTAGTATTCTTTTAACAGCAATAAAGTATGATTCTTTAGGATTAACTTGGTATCTTGCACACATGCAAACACTATGCATTATATCAGATATACTTGTTGTAAGATAAAGTAAAGATCCAATCATGCCTCTATACAGCTTTGAATCAAAAGATTTATCTTGCTCATCTTTTTCTAATTTACAAGAGAGGCTCATAGGAGTACCTAATGGTTTTGAATCTTCCATGTCAAACTTCTTTAAGATTTTTTTTGTGTATTTGCTTTGGCAGATGAAGATTCCATCTCTTGTTTGCTTGATTTCGAGTCCAAGGAAGAAGTTGAGTTCACCCATCAAACTCATCTCGAACTCACTTTGCATGAGCTTAGCAGATTCTTCACATAAACTTTCATTAGTAGCACCAAATATAATGTCATCAACATATATTTGAACAATTAGGATATCAGTATTTTTCTTTTTCATAAGCAGAGTGTTATCAGTATTTTCTCTTGAAAAATTACTCTTTATTAAAAAGTTGCTTAATCTATCATACCAAGCTCTAAGAGCTTGCTTTAAGCCATAAAGTGTTTTTTTTCAATTTAAAAACATGATCTGGAAGTTTATGATTTTCAAAGGCGGGTGGTTGTTCTACATAAACTTCTTCAGTAATAAAACTATTTAGAAATGCACTTTTGACATCAATTTAAAATAATTTAAAATTCATAAAGCATGCAAATGCAAGTAATAACCTAATAGCTTCAAGTCTAGCTACAGGTGCAAAAATTTCATCAAAATCAGTTCCTTCTTCTTGATTATATTCTTTCGCAACTAATCTAGCTTTATTTCTAATTACAATGCCCTCTTCATTTGACATATTTCTGAAAATCCATTTTGTTCCAATTACAAAAATATTTTCATGTCTTTTAACTAAATTCCAAACATTGTTTCTTTCAAATTGATTTAATTCTTCTTGCATAGCCATTAACCAATTATTATCATTTTCAGTTTCTTCAAAAGCTTTTGGTTCTATTTGAGAAACAAATGCAAGATGATTACAAGCATCTCTAATAGAAGATCTAGTCCTAATGCCTTGGGAAGGATCATCAATTATTAAGTCTCTAGGGTGACTAGGTGCATACCTCCGTTCTTTTGGTAGACTAGTTTTACCTTTAAGCATTTGATCATATTTTTCTTGATCTTCATCATGTTATGAATTTTCAGATGCAGAAACATCCTTTAAGGTTAACTCTTTGATTTGCTTGTTGAGTTCTCCTGCATCATCATCGATGTCTACATCCTTTCTTGAAGAATGATCATTAGATTCATCAAAAATAATATGTATTGATTCTTCAACTGTTAGATATATGCCCTAGAAGACAATCTGGCGGACACATTATTATTTCTGGGACATAAATTTGTACTTGACTTTATTATTATTGAATAATAAATGGGCATCTTTTTATTCATATTGTTTATGTGTCTATGAATCGTCCAAGAAATTAATAAGATGATGATACATATTCTCAAGAGTTGAGAATTTGAGCCATGTATCATTGGTGATTAATTTCTAAATGCTCCTGATCAACGGATCATCACGGGGACGGTGATCGATCTGATCAGTGCACAGATCGCTTTCCTTATGGATGGACGAGACTCGAATCCATAGTGTAGGGACACTGAAGTGATAGTGCAGGTGCTTGTTAGAGAACAAGGATACTGAGCGTGACCAAGATAAGAAGTTACTTGGATGTTTATCCACTCGTCAGTGACTTGCTTGATGTTGCAGTAGTGTGACTGGTTTGACCTACGGTGCTTCGGCTACTCACAGTGAGGTTATTGTAGTTTGACTACACATATACATGGTCTCTAGTCATATGGGTCCTTGTAGTGTAGATTGGCTGCAGTAGGTTCACTGTAGGAGTAGGGTATGCACCTACATGGAATCTATCGACCTTGATAGATGAGGAGTGATCATATGTGATTTACAAGACTGAGTTCTAAGACCTTGGCCATGGCAGTATATACAGTGGAGAAAGAGTTTTCCACTCTCGAACTCAAGTCGAATAAATCTAGACATATAACAGACGACGGGTTTGACGAGTTATCCATGACCTCCGTTCTGTAGGGATTCACGATAGAAGAACTTTATCATATGATAACTGCACCTAGAGGTTCATCATTCCATTCTGCTGGGTAGCCACTACATACTACTAGATGTCACTGGGGGATGGTGAGACTCACAGGGACCATCTTGATGGTCGATGATCCCTGATGAGTTGAGTTGGAATTGTTTCAACCTATTGAAAGGAGTATTCAATGATATTATGATAGAGATCGCAATATATCTTACTACCAGTCAGAATAGAATCTATGAGGTCACATACATTAGAGGTATTGACCGATCCGATGGTTAAATTATGATTAGGAATCACAAATAATCAATTTGATTGATAATTGGTTAACCCGCTAAGAGTTAGTGAGTTAAAGAAGGAATAATTGCAATCGGATTGCAATTTAATTTAATTAATTGGATTTAATTAATTAGACTTGATCATGAGTCCTACTTGGAGTAGGATCCTTGGAGTCCTAATTGGATTAGAATTTCAAATTAAATTAGAGTTCTACTTGGAATAGGATTTCTAAAGTCCTAACTGTCTTAGGGCTGAAATTTAAACAAGTCCAGATTAGATTAGAATTTTCTTAAGTCCTAATTAATTAATCTAATTAATCAAATGACTCCTAATTGGATCAGGATCGAAGAGTTCAATTGAGTTATGTTTCAATTAAATTCTAATTGGATTTGGATTTGGAGGAATTAAATTGGGTGCACTTAATCCTATTTTGAATAGGATTGGACCTAGGACTAGTCCTAACCCAATCCCCACTTAATTTGATTAAGTGGGGCCAACCATATGGGAGAAGAGGGAAGGGCCTATGCCCCTCCCTTGGCTGGTGGTGTGAAGGAAAAAGGAGGGGCCATGCCCCTCCTATTTTGAATTCACAAAGGGATAAAGATAAGCTCCTAAAATTTAGGAGCTCATCTCTATTCACACACCATAAAAGAGGGGTTCAAAGGGGCTCCAAATTTTTCATGATTTTTCTTGGGATTTTTGGCAGCAAGGAACCTCGTTCCATTCCTCCGTTCAGCCACAAGGAAGCAAGGGAAAAGAAGCTCTTGGCGTGGTCTACTTCATCCCCTTCCTTGGTTCCAATGTGAAGGAAAAAGAAAAGGCTGCGGGTTTTTGTTCTCCTTCCATTGAACCATCCTTCTTCTTCCTCCTTCCTTAGGCATTCAAGAGTTGATTGATAGGGAGGATATCAGCCATCAATAGCCTTCTCTGCAAGGGAGCTAGCACCCCGGGAAGATCCAAAGGCTTTGATCGACTCACTACTTCGTAGATACCCGTAGAGGCCGGACGCGTATGCGGCTTCCACTGAACCCTCATCAAATACCACGTGAATCAGATTTGCGGAGACCATCTACCCGCACAAGGTGAAGATCTGATCTTCTAAATCATGATTTTAAAATAATTTAATAAGAATTTAATCCTAATCTATCTATACATGGTTTTAAAATACGTTCATGCGATGAACGGGATATGCACATGACTTTCCGCTGCATATCTGAAAATTTTTGAATTTTCAGCGGTATGTGACAGATCCTAACATCAACAACTATAGTTCTCTTGTTGAATATTCTATATGCTTTGCTTGATGAAGAATATCAAAAGAATCAAACTTACTCAAGTTGTCTTTACCATTATTTAGAACAAAATATTTGCAACCAAAAATATGAAAATATGAAAGATTTGGTTTCTTGTTTTTCAAAAGCTCATAAGGGATTTTCTTTAGCATTGACCTAATAATAACTCTATTAAGGACATGACAAGCTGTGTTTATAGCTTCAGCCCAAAAATATTTAGGCAAATTGCTTTCACATAGCATTGTCCTAGCCATTTCAGTAAGAGTTTTGTTTTTTTCTCTCCACAACTCCATTTTGCTGTGGTGTTTTTGGCGCAAAAAAGTTATGATCAATACCATTTTTAGTGCAGAAATTTTCAAAGTCATGATTTTCAAATTCAGTTCCATGATCACTTCTAATCTTGACAGTTTGCAGTCCATGTTCATTTGTAATCTTTTTATACAGTTTTATGAATGCTGAAAATGCTTAATTTTTGTGTGCCAAAAATAAAATCTATGTATATCTAGAAAAATCATCCACAATAACAAAGCCATAAAGTTTTCCACCTAGGCTTGCAGTTCTAGTTGGTCCGAACAAAACCATGTGGAGAAGCTCTAAGGGTCTAGTTGAGGAAACAACATTCTTAGATTTGAAAGAAGTTCTGGTTTGTTTTTCGAATTGACATGCAGTGCAAATTCTATCTTTTTTGAAATTCAGTTTAGGCAAGCCAAAAACAAGTTCTTTTCGAATAAGCTTTGAAATTAAATCCATGCTGGCATGAGCTAATTTTCGATGCCATAACCAGCTAGTTTCACTATCTTTGGTTTTCATAGCTACCAAACAATCCATGTTTTTCATAAGTATTTAATCTAAATCAACCAAATACACATTTCCATGTCTATGTCCAGTAAATATTATTCCACAATTATTTGTGCTAGAAACTAAACTTATAGATGATTCAAAAGTTACAATATATCCTTTATCACAGAATTGATTGATTCTTAGTAAATTATATTTTATGCCATCTACTAATAAAACATTTTCAATAAAAGTTGTTGGAGTGATCCGAATGTTATCAATACCAATAATCTTGTCTTCGCCATTATCACCAAAGGTAACCATTCCTCCTTTCTTTTTGAGGAACATGAATTCAGATTCATCCCTTGTAATGTGTCTAGAGCACCCGCTGTCCAAGTATTATCTTCTGTTTGATTCATGGGATGCTAGACACTCCTGCAAAACAGAATTTAGGCTTTCATCTTAGGTACCCAAGTTGTCTTGGATCCTTGCAGGTTAGCAATAATACTTTCTTTTGGAATCCATATCTTCTTAATTAAAACATTGCTTACAAGATTTTGACTTATAGGATTGCATGCAATGTATTTCTGTTTCTATTTATCTAACTTGCAGAATGCAGATTTCGGTTGAATGTAAGAAGGCTTTACAAATATGTTTTTTAGAGATTTCTGTTTTCTCCATGGATTGTATCCTAATCCAGCCTTATCATAGACAACTTTCTGACTTTCAAGAATTAGATTTAATTTTTCAAAGCTTAAGGTGAATTTGTCTACTATAGGTTTCAGTTTATCAACTTCTTTAGCTAACTTCTGATTTTTTTTCATGCAGTTCCTTTTCATTTTTCAGAAGGAGAGCATTTTTCTTTTTCAAGAATTGATTCTTAATTTTCAGCTCCTTATTCTTTAAGCTAAGCTTTTTACATTCAATCATTAGCTCAGAAAAAGCATCTTGAAGTTTATCAAAAGTGAAATCATATTTAGTATCTGAGTATACCTCATTCTCATGTGACATTAGACACAGATTTGCAGCTTCCTATTGCTGTTCTTCTTCTCCAGAGCTGTAGTCATCACTGTCACTCCAAGTAGCTAGCATAGCTTTCTTCTTCAATCTTTTTGGAACCTTTTTTAATAAGGGATAGTCACTTCTGAAGTATCCTGGCTTTTTTGCATTCATAGCAAACATGTTGGTCCTTGTTGTTTTTCTTACTTTGCTCCTCCTTGATTACAGGCCTTTTCTTGAAGTTTTCTCTTTTTCTTCTGAAAAACTTTCTGAACCTTTTTGTAATCAGGGCCATTTCCTCACTGTTATCAGATTCAGAATCCTCGCTCTCATCTTCATGTTGAGTGGACTTAAGAGCAATGGTTTCGCGCTTCTTGGGTTCGTCTTCCTCAAGGTTCTATTTCATTGAAAGCTCATGAGTCATTAAGGAACCCATCAGTTCTTCCAGTGGGAGAGAGTTGAGATCTTTGGCTTCTTGGATGGTAGTGACCTTTGCTTCCCATGCTCTAGAAAGAGACCTAAGGATTTTCCGAATAAGATCACTGTTAGAGCAAGATCTACCAAGGCTTTTCAAGCTGTTTATAATATCAGTGAATCTAGTAAACATTTCAGGTATAGACTCACTATTTTTCATTTTAAATAGTTTATACTTGTGTACAAGCATACTGATTTTAGATTCTTTGACCTAGTTAGTGACTTCATGTGTAACTTCCAGCCTATCCCAGATTTCTTTAGCAATCATGCAAATAGATATACGATTAAATTTATTTACATCTAAAGAACAGTAAATAACATTCATGGCTTTTGCATTCAGCTGAGCCATTCTTTTATCATGGTCATCCCATTCAATTTTAGGTTTGAATAAAGTGATGCCATCAAAAATCTTAATCGGTGTGTGAGGTTCATTGACAATAACAGTCCATAAATCATAGTCAAGTGTTTGAATAAAAATACGCATACGTGCTTTCCAATAAGAGAAGTTTGTGCCATTAAAAAGAGATGGTCTGTTGGTAGATTGTCCTTCGAAAATAGAAGATCCCATAGAGGCTGCCATGACCTTTAACTCTTGATTGTTAGATCAATAAGTGACTGTGACTACCAGGCTCTGATACCACTTATTGCCCAAAGGTGCAGCCCAAGAAGGGGGGTGAATTGGATCTCTTAAAAATTAATGAAATGAAATGAATGACTCACTGAAAACTTTTGATAACTCGAAGATCTAGCAGTGGAATTGAAGTAGTACAAATAAAGCAGTAAATAAGGTGAGAAAAATAGTTAGAAATATGCGGTAGAAGAAGAAAAACAAGCCACACACAAATACAAAGATTTATAGTGGTTCGGTGCACTTCCAGCACCTACATCCACTCCTCAAGCCAAGCTTGAGATTTCATTATAACCCAGCAGATTACAACCTGATTGTTTTTCCGACGCACAATCAGAAACCTAGTCGGTTTTTCCAAGCAACCAACCAAAAATCTATCACTGTTTGTTTTTCCAAGCTCACAAACAATCCAGTTGGTTTTCAGATAAACCAACCAAAAACTTTACACTATTTGCTTTTCTGGGCTCACAAACAATCTAGTTGGTTTCAGATAAACCAACCAAAAACTTCATCCTTGTTGAATTCTCTCGATTCAGCAACTTCCAATTAAGGCTTGAAAATGCTTTTACAAGTTTCAGATGATGAAACTGTTACAGCAACAAATAATCCAAATAAATGATTGCTACAACCAGAAAACTAAAGCTTTATAACATATAAAATGAATCAATAGAAGTAATGCTGAAGCCGATGAAGAGGTTGGCTGATGATGTGAATCCCAAAGCCGAGCACCAACTCTTCTTGTTGCAATGGATGAGAGGCTTTGACTGATAAGGAGCAAGTTTCGGAGGAATACCGGTGAGGATGATGAACTTTTTAGCTTTTTTTTTCTTTCTTTGTGGAAACTTTTTTTTCTTGATTGAATGTTTCTTTCTTTGTTGTTCTCTTTCTAAGGTTTTCTTGAATTTATAGATAAGTTCTTCAGAGGGATTCAAATTTCTTTCTTGCCGTTCTGATGGAAATTTTTTCTGTTACAGAAAAAGATAAAAGTTGTTACAAGATTTCCGTTGTGATCCCAGCTATACATTGGTCGACTCATATAACTCAGGGGTTGACTCATGTTTATCTTGGGTCGACACTTCAAAATATTGAGATGGCTCTTGCTGTTGTAACTTCAAAAGGTCGACTCTTTAATCTTAAGGGTCGACTCATCTTCTTCAAGAGTCGCTTCTGCAAACACAAGGGTCGACTCATCCAATAATTTTTCTACCCAATGCTAAGACTGAACTGGGGTCGACTCTTCAATGTCGGGGGTCGACTCATTTAGAACAAGGGTCGACTCTTTAAATTTTATCTCAGACGATAAAATCTCTCTGTTTAATCTGAACTACACAAGGATCGACTCATATTTTGCGTGAAAGAATAGATGCCCTACAAACCAATCGCAATATGTATTGCAAAGAATTTTCTTTTGATTTTTCAAATCATGTACATGACATTTAAATATGAATATAGGCATTGTGTTTTATCATATGCTGTTGATTATATTTGTGATAAACTCCTTAGATTAGGTCAATGATTTTGAGGCTATGATGAGATCATACTAGTGAGACCTAAAACCCTAAAATCCTAATCTTAAATATTTCCAGTCATTAGTACATTGAGTCGGGGATCAATGTTTACCGGAAAGACTGGCACATCTTATGTATGCTCGATGCAGAGGGTGATTGATCTCACAATTACTTGTGTGAAGACACTAATACAAAGATGTGGGTGCTCATTAGAGAAATGGGTTCACTGAATTGACCTACAAAGAGAAATCTTATGAAGTCTTACTTACATGTCAAAAGATAATTCTCTTAGTGGAAGTTGTGCAACTGATCCTTTGACCTGAGATCACCATAGTATCTTGTGCACATAAATCCATATTTTGGTTTCCACTCATTCATGTCAATAAGTTGTGTACGAGGTCTTCTGGATATGGTGGATTGTGTACGAAGGTTATGAGTAGGTCAACAAAGAATTAATTACTTCTAGTAAGAGAAGATCGCATCCTATTTATTCTAATCATATGATAATTCATGGAGCCTTTGATCAAAACACAATGAAAATTAGAAAGAGTTTCTAATGTTTCATTATTCGAATTATCATTAGAAGATTAGAAATATATGAATATGAAATTGAGTTTGACATATATTCATACTCATATACATATTTGGGATGCAGTTTGATTAAAGGATTGAATTGCACGGTAACTTGCCACTGAAAGGTACTTTTGGTGTTTCTATCAAATTTCATATTTTTCGGATAGACATGACACGTTGCTAGACGTCCATCTTGTCTTATAAGGTTTGAAAGAATTTAATTGTTAAGTTCGGGTTCGCGCAGTTTGGACTTAAATCGATTAGAAGAGTTCTAATCAAGTTGGGTCAACTCGCACTCACACCTATTGCTGGCTAAGTATGGAACCCAATGGGTCACACACAAGAAAACTTATCAAGGGTCTAATTGGATTAGATCATGATTGCAAGATAAACATCCTAGCAGGTGTTGCAAACCTTAGCTCCTGATTCAAATTAAATTCAAATCTGATTCTTAGATTAGGTTGATCTAATATGATTAGATCATGACCTAATATGGGTTAGCCAAGAGTTGGAACCCATTTGGCTTTAATTAGACCTGATTTGATTAGGTCTAATATTTCCTTTAAGTTGGTTAAACCCAATTGGATTGGGTTTGATAGGGCCTTCACTTATGGACCATTGGATCGCTCCCTGGATGAAGGATCTGGTCCACTGGTTGGCGCCTTCATCTGGACCATTGAATAGCTTCCTAGATGAAGAATCTGGTCCACTGGTTGGCGCCTTATTCTGGACCATTGGATGGCTCCCTGAATGAAAAATCTGAACCATTGCTCAGCGCCTGAATCTGGACCACTGGATGGCTCCCTGGATGAAAGATCTGGACCATTGCTCAGCACCTGAATCTGGACCATTGGTGATGGCATCTTGCTTCTGGACCATTGGATGGCACCCTGGATGATGATGCCTTGATCTGGACCATTAGATGGCGCCTAGATCTGGACCATTGGCTTTGGTTCCCCGCATTTGGGCCCTTGGATCATCAGGATTTAAGATGAAGACGTGAGAAAGAAGCATATCATTAGATACGGCTTTTTCTAAAGCATGATACGCCTCCCTCTCTCTCTTGTTGGCACCCTCTTATCACACCCTTTGATGCATGAAGGGATGGCTAGGATGCATCCCTTCACATCTATAAATAGGGAGCCATTCCACCGTATTCTTCATTTCAACTCCACCGCATTCTCTCTTCCTTATCCCTTCTTTCTTACAAGCCTTTGTCTCTTTCTAGCATTGCTTCTAGAGTGTCCTAAGCCAAGACAAGGAGGTCTTCTTTAGGACAAAAAGATTAGAAGTGATTTAGAAAGGTTAAAGAAAAATAAGAGAGGAGAAAAAGCAAGCCAATTTAAATCCTTTGGAAGGATTCAACATTAAGGATCAAAAATCTTTGGAGCTAAAGTCTTGATCGAGTTTCCATGTGGATCACCGTTGGAGGGCGAACACTTGGACGCCTCATGGAGATTCTACAAACTTGGATTTAGCGTTACAGGTATTCTTCTATTTCAGCATTTATATTTATATTGTTTGATTGTTACCATTAAGGTGATCTAGGCTTATAAGGGTTGCATGTTAAGGGACTTTATTAAGAAATTTTTAAAATTCCTAGCTTCCGCTGCCCATCATGACATGATCAGAATCCTACATTGCGGGGGTCGACTCTATTTGGGAACCCGCCTATGCCGCAGAAAATTAAAAAAAATTCAGATGGCAGCGGAAGAGGCATGCGCGAGATCACACATTCATCCCATGAACGTTGTTCAAAAAACCGTTCGTAGATAGATTAGAATTAAAAAACTTTTAACTACATTAGGAAGATCAGATCTTCACCTTGTGCGGGTAGATGATCACCGCAAACTGAAGTTCGTGGTTTAGGATGAAGGTTCGCTTGAAGCCGTTCAAGTGTCCGGCCTCTACGGATATCCACACGAAGCAGAGATCCGAACAAAGCTTCCTTGTCTCCCCGGGGTGCTAGCTCCCTTGCAGAGACTACTTTAGGTGGCTGATCTCCTCCCTTTTCATCAACCATTGATTGTGCTTGGGAGGAGAAAGAAGAAGGATGAAGATTGAAGAAGAATCAAAGCACCTTTGAAACTGTTGGGGAACCCGCCCATGCCGCTGATATTTCAAAAAATTCAGATGGCAGCGGAATCGGCATAAGCGGGATCGACGTTCATCGCATGAACGTTGTTTTATGAACCGTTCGTAGTTAGATAAGAATTAAAACTTTTTAAACCTTTAGGAAGATCAGATCTTCACCTTGTGCGGGTAGATGATCACCGCAAACTGAAGTTCGTGGTCTAGGATGAAGGTTCGCTTGAAGCCGTTCAAGTGCCCGGCCTCTACGGGTATCCACACGAAGCAGTGATCCGATCAAAGCTCTCTTGTCTTCCCGGGGTGCTAGCTCCCTTGCAAAGACTTCTTTTGATGGCTGATTTCCTCTCTTTCAATCAACCCTTGATTGTGCTTGAGAGGAGGAAGAAGAAGGATGAAGAAGAGGAAGAAGAAGAATCCCCACGCAGCCTTCTTTTCTTCCCTGCGTTGGAACCAAGGAAGGAGGCCAAGGAGAGGTGCACGCCTCTTCTTCTTTTCCCCTTGCTGATGGCGGCTGAACCAAGGAAGGGAGAGGGGTGGCCACGTGATGGAAGAGGAGAGGGAGAGCTCATCTAGGGCGCCGGCCCCCTTTGCCCCTTTTTATAACCATCTAGGGCTCCTACAATCTAGGAGCCCTAGAGTTATTTCCTAAGAGGGGCTCTCTTCTCCCTTCTCCACATGGAAAAGGGAGGGGCATATCCCCTTCCTCATGGTAAACCCTAATCCACACTAGGACATATTTGATTTTAGTCCTAATCCAATTAGGACTCTATTTGAATCCGAAGTCCTAATCCGATTAGGACTCTAGGAATCCTACTCCAAGTAGGAATCCAATTTTAATTCAAAATTCCTAATCTCATTAGGATTGTAGGAATCCTATTCCAAGTAGGAATCCTAGTCCTACTCCAACTAGGATTCCCAGTCCTAATCCAATTAGGACTCTAGGAATCCTACCCGAAGTAGGATTTGTGTTTAAGTCCAATTAATTAATTTCCTTTGTTCCTTCTTCAACTTCTTATCAATCAAATTGATTACTTGTGATTCATAATCACGATTTCAACCATCGGATCGGTCAATACTTCTAGTGTGTGTGACCCCATAGGTTCTATTCTGACTGGTAGTGAGATATATTATGATCTCTATCACAATATCATTGAAAACTCCTTTCAATGGGTTGGAACGATTCCAACTCAACTCGTTAGGGTTTATCGATCATCAAGATAATCCCTATGAGTCCCACCATCCACCAGTGACACCTAGCAGCATGTAGTGGCTACCCAGCAGAATGGAATGATGAACCTCTAGGTGCAGTTAACATGTGATACAGTCCTACTATCGTGGATCCCTACAAGACGGAGGTCATGGACAACTCGTCAAACCCCATCGTCTGTCATATGTCAAGATTTATTCGACTTGAGTTGGATAGTGGAAAACTCTTTTTCCACTTTATATTACTGCCCTGGCCAAGGTCTTAGAACTCAGTCTAACAAATCACATAGGATCACTCCTCTTCTATCAAGGTCGATAGATTCCTTATAGGTGCATACCCTACTCCTACAGTGAACCTACTGCAGCCAATCTACACTGCATGGACCCATATGGCTAGAGACCATGTATGTGTGCAGTCAAACTACAATAACCTCACTGTGAGTAGCCGAAGCACCGCAGGTCAAAGGACCAGTCACACTACTGCAACATCAAGCAAGTCACTGACGAGTGGATAGACATCCAAGTGACTTCTTGTCTTGGTCACGCTCAGTACCCTTGTTCTCTAACAAGCACCTGCACTATCACTTCAGTGTCCCTACACTGTGGACTCAAGTCTCGTCCATCCAGAAGGAAAGTGATCTGTGCACTGATCGGATCGATCACCGTCCTCGTGATGATCCATTGATCAGGAGCATTTAGAAATTAATCACCAATGATACATGGCTCAAATTCTCAACTCTTGAGAATATGTATCATCATCTTATTAATTTCTTGGACCATTCATAGACACATAAACAATATGAATGAAAAGATGCCTTTTATTTATTCAATAATAAATAGTCAAGTACAAAATTATGTCCCTAGAATCAAAAATGTGTCAGCCAAATTGGCTTCTAGGGCATACATCTAACAATCTCCCACTTGCACTAAAGCCAATTGGTCATATATCTTAGGCCCATCTTCTCAAGGTGGGCTTCAGTCTTTTGCTGACTCAGCTGCTTAGTGAACGGGTCTGCCACGTTATCCGCGGAGTCTACTCTCTGCACCTCTACATATTTCTTCTCCACATAGTCGCGTATGAGGTGAAAGCGCCGCTCTATATGCTTAGACTTCTGATGAGACCTGGGCTCCTTAGCAAGGGCTATGGCGCCATTATTATCGCAGTAGAGTGTTATGGCATCTGATGTCATCACGTCCAACTCTGCAATGAATTTCTTGAACCAGAAGCCTTCCTTAGCAGCTTCAGAGGCGGCGATGTATTCAGCTTCCATAGTAGAATCAACAATGATCGGTTGTTTAGAACTCTTCCAATTTACCGTTCCACCATTGCACAAGAACACATATCCAGATGTTGACTTCCTGTCATCGACATCAGTCATGAAGTCTGAATCTGTGTACCCTTCTACCTTTAACTCTGATGATCCTCCAAAAACCAAGAATAAATCTTTAGTTCTTCTCAAGTACTTAAGAATATTCTTCACAGCTGTCCAGTGTTCTTCACCTGGATTCGACTGATATCTGCTTGTGACACTCACAGCAAGAGCTATATCAGGTCGTGTACACAGCATGGCATACATGAGGCTTCCTATTGCCGATGCATAGGGAATCTTGCTCATACGTTGAATCTCTTCAGATGTGTTGGGGCACATCTTCTTGGAGAGATGAATTCCATGCCTAAGAGGTAAGAGACCCCTCTTGGAGTTTTCCATGCTGAACCTTTTCAGCACCTCCTCTATGTACATCTTGTGTGAAAGGCCAAGCATCCTTTTAGATCTATCTCTATAGACCTTTATTCCCAAAATATAGGATGCTTCCCCAAGGTCTTTCATGGAGAATTCTTTTGACAACCAGACCTTGACCGAGGTTAGCATGGGAATATCATTCCCTATCAGGAGAATGTCATCTACGTACAGTACGAGAAAAACGACAGCACTCCCACTAACCTTTTTGTAAACACACGGTTCCTCTTCATTTTTGATGAAATCAAACGTTTTGATTGCGTCATCGAAACGAGTGTTCCAACTCCGAGATGCTTGCTTTAGTCCATAGATGGACCTTTGCAGCTTGCAGACCTTGTGATCTCCATCACTAGAAGTGAAACCCAATGGCTGTTCCATATAGATATCTTCATCAAGATATCCATTCAGGAAAGCAGTTTTCACATCCATCTGCCAGATTTCATAATCATGAAATGCTGCAATGGCAAGCAATGTTCGGATGGATTTTAGCATGGCTACAGGTGAAAAGGTCTCCCGATAGTCAATGCCTTCGCGCTGACTATACCCTTTCGCCACAAGCCTTGCCTTATAGGTCTCTACCTCTCCATCCGAACCTATCTTCCTATTGTAGATCCATTTGCATCCAATAGGTACAATACCTTCTGGTGGATCTACTAAGGTCCAGACTTGGTTGGAATGCATGGAGTCTAACTCTGACTTCATAGCTTCCAGCTATTTCTCGGAATCGATATCAGATATCGCCTCGTTGTAGGTTTTGGGATCCTGTATGTGATCCCTATCTCCCACTAGGAACATTTCTTCGGTATCCTCTTCTAGTATACCTAAGTATCTATCGGGAGGATGGGAGACCCTACTAGATCTACGAGGTGGTTGAGGGACATCGTGTACTGGCTCTTTATGAATGGGTTCTATAGGATCCATGACTCGTTGCTTTTCAGAGACTTTCTCTTCAAGCTCAATTTTCCTCCCACTGCCTCTATCAAGGATAAACTGATTTTCCAAAAAGATGGCATGACGGCTCACAAACACATTGTGATCCTCTGAGACGTAAAAATTGTATCCTAATGACTCTTTAGGATATCCTATAAAACGAGCACTTATGGTCCTAGCCTCTAACTTGTCCGCCTGTAGTCTCTTGACATGGGCCGGACATCCCCAAATCTTGAGATGACCCAGACTTAGTTTCTTACCATGCCATATCTCATACGGTGTGGTAGGAACGGATTTAGAGGGAACTCTATTCAATAAATAAATCGCTGTGAGTAAGGCATCTCCCCAAAGGAACATAGGTAAATCAGTGAAGCTCATCATGGACCTGATCATATCCAATAGGGTCCGATTCCTCCTCTCTGACACCCCGTTGAGTTGAGGTGTACCCGGAGGTGTCCATTGTGAGACTATGCCGTTTTCTTTGAGATAGTCCCGGAATTCCCCACTAAGGTATTCTCCTCCTCGATCTGATCGAAGAGCCTTAAGAGGTTTTCCAGTTTGTTTTTCTACTTCATTCTTGAACTCTTTGAACTTTTCAAAAGATTCAGACTTGTGCTCATAAGATACACATACCCATACCGTGAATAATCATCGGTAAAGGTAATGAAGCAAGAATAACGTCCCCTGGCTAGCACATCGAATGGGCCACATACATCTGTATGTATTAGGGTAAGTATTTCAGTGGTCCTCTCCCCATGTCCTACAAAGGGCAGTCTAGCCATTTTTCCTTGAAGACAGGACTCGCAAACTGGATATGACTCGGAAGTCAATGAGCCTAAAAGCCCATCTTTATCCATTTTGTTCATTCTGTCCTCTCCAATATGGCCAAGCCTGAGGTGCCACAAATATCTTTGGTTTATCTCATCTCTAGATCTTTTGGATCCTTTGGCACTCACTTCTTGCTCGGTAACATTCACAGATACATCCATATGTAAATGATAGAGACTGTCGATCATGAAACCACGTGCAACTATTTTATTTCTGAAATAAATAGAACAGCAGTCTTTGTCAAATGTAAAAACATGACCTTCCTGTGCTAGACATGAAACAGAAATCAAATTTCTGCTAGCAACAGGTACATAATAGCAGTCTCTAAGTATTAAACTAAATCCAGACGGTAGTCGCAGATGGTAGGTGCCCACAGCCACAGCAGCAACTTTTGCCCCGTTGCCAACCCGAAGGGTTACCGCACCTTCCGCCAGCCTTCTACTTTCCTTTAGACCCTGCATGGTAGTGCACAGATGAGCACTAGAACCAGAATCTATAACCCAACTAGAAGTAGAAGAAACCGTTAGATTAGTTTCAATTATGAGCAAGTCTATACCTTCTGAAGGTGTGTCACCTTTCTTGTTCTTCAGGATCTCGAGGTATGAAGGACAGTTTCTCTTCCAGTGGCCTTCGATATTGCAGTAGAAATATTTTCCTTTATCGTTAGCCTTTTTCTTTTGAACTTCCTTCTTTGGCTTTTTGTCTTTCTTCTGCTTCTTAGCAGGCTTCTTTTTCTTCCAAGTAGACTTTCTCTTGGAACCAGAAGTCAACTCAGCAGCAAGGACATTGCCCCTTGAACCTTTTAAGGCTCCCTCAGCAGTTACCAACATGTTGATTAGTTCAGTCTTAGTGCATTCAATCTTATTCATGTGGTAGTTTACTATAAACTGACCAAATGAATCAGAAAGTGACTGTAGGATCAAATCCACTTGTAATTCCTTGTGCATGTCCATACCGAGCTTCTCAAGCTCCTCTAGATCCTTGATCATAGTCAGACCGTGATCATGGACAGACTGCCCTTCGCGCATCTTCGTCTTGAAGAGCCTCTTGGACACTTCAAAATGAGCTGTGCGACTCTGCTCACCATACAACTCTTGCAGGTGTGCCAGTATGTCCCTAGCAGTCTTCTTATTTTCATGCTGGCATTGGAGTTCATTAGACATGGATGCCATCATATAGCATTTTACTCTAATGTCATCATCCAACCACTTTTTATGCATCTCACGCTGAACATCAGTAGGACATGTTGGTAGTGTGGGGATATCTGAATCGAGTATGTAGCCTATTTTCTCACAGCCCAAAACAATTTTGAGATTTCTAAGCCAGTCCTTGTAATTGGTTCCGGTCAGTCGGTTGGTCTCAAGAATACGGGTCAAAGGGTTTGAAGCTGACATTGTATCTGCAGAGAGTAAAGATTCTAGTTAGACTTTTGTACTTGATCCTAATCTGTTCTAAGGTCTTTTAGAACAAATGTAACTCCCACTATTTTCTCGAATTCCTCACACTCTCCTGGTAGGAAAACGGAAATCCCACACGACTAGGGTTTCTAGTGGGTACTGCGGTCCCACCGATTTACATGCCACCTCACCTAACAGTTATTGGTGACACATAGATTGATGAATGTACAACTCTTGTACAATGCTTCTCAAGCATGTTGCAGTGTAACTTGGTCTCTAAGCCATGAAAACCTCACCTAACAGTTATTGGTCCCATTTCTTAGTTAAGTCAGACCCACCGTATAACCGTAGGAATAAAGTCGTCATTGGGTCCTCACCTAACAGTTATTGGTGCCCAACCCCACCTTTACCCTACAACATCTCATGTCTATAGAGAGGTCCAGCCCCCCGATGCAACTTGACCATTGTGTCCAGCCGAGACAAATCAACATCAGAAAGGCCTTAGCAGCTCTACTACAGTGGAAGACCTATTGACTTAATATTGGTTAATCAGGTCTTAGTGTTTGCAACTTGAGCCCTTCATAAGAGGTAATCGAACAATTGGCCAGGTAAGCAGGTGGGAGGCTCCCCTTACTCAGAGAGTAAGGTCCTAATTAAGTAACCACCTTTCATGCTTTCCTAGACACCAATTAGATCAATTAATCTAATATGACTTGCTCATGTCGGTTCACTCTCGACTTGATTGAGGAGGTTTTGATTTAGGTCTCAATTGGGTTTGCTACATCACATGTAAACCTATCTACCCGACTCGCATTCACATCACATGCAAACGGTACATCACAGGCAGTTATAATCGCAGCATCAAATAAAGTTAAACCTTGAATAAGTGATGATCATGGATTCTAATTAGGTCGTATTACAAGCACATGCACATCAATCGATCAAGTGGTCTTCAACTCTTGAATTGGTTCCAAGCCTCCTTGATTCGATCCTTGATCAACTCTTGATCCCATCGCCATCAACTGCTTAGATCACCTTTCATCTCATGCCTTTGCTTCAACTTGATCGTTGATGTACATCACATCACAGAAATACAACCAGATATAAAATAAAAATAAAAATAATTTACATCTCCTTTTAGGAGGCACGCAGGCCTCTCAAAACATCAAATAAGATGCATGCAAGCATCTGAAAAATTACATGACATCGCAGATCACATCGCAGGTCATTACATTTGATACCAAAAGGGTTTGAATCCTATGATCATCACCGTATGCAACAATTATAATTTTCAGATCTGAAAACTAACTGATTATATCATGACATAGGTCGCTGATCATGCTAATCATGATTCTAAACTTTGTAATCCCATTAACAATGCAATTAGAATCATCTTTTTATCACATAAAAATCAGCATACAAAAAATCAGCACCCCTGAAAAATCTGCATGCAGAATTTTTCAGCATGCATGATCATTCAATTTTCAGATCTAATAAGCCTTTAGATAATTAATTCTTACCTTAATCTACGAAGCCTAGGCTCTGATACCACTGTTGGGGAACCGGCCCATGCCGCTGATATTTCAAAAAATTCAGATGGCAGCGGAATCGGCATAAGCGGGATCGACGTTCATCGCATGAACGTTGTTTTATGAACCGTTCGTAGTTAGATAAGAATTAAAACTTTTTAAACCTTTAGGAAGATCAGATCTTCACCTTATGCGGGTAGATGATCACCGCAAACTGAAGTTCGTGGTCTAGGATGAAGGTTCGCTTGAAGCCGTTCAAGTGCCCGGCCTCTACGGGTATCCACACGAAGCAGTGATCCGATCAAAGCTCTCTTGTCTTCTCGGGGTGCTAGCTCCCTTGCAAAGACTTCTTTTGATGGCTGATTTCCTCTCTTTCAATCAACCCTTGATTGTGCTTGAGAGGAGGAAGAAGAAGGATGAAGAAGAGGAAGAAGAAGAATCCCCACGCAGCCTTCTTTTCTTCCCTGCGTTGGAACCAAGGAAGGAGGCCAAGGAGAGGTGCACGCCTCTTCTTCTTTTCCCCTTGCTGATGGCGGCTGAACCAAGGAAGGGAGAGGGGTGGCCACGTGATGGAAGAGGAGAGGGAGAGCTCATCTAGGGCGCCGGCCCCCTTTGCCCCTTTTTATAACCATCTAGGGCTTCTACAATCTAGGAGCCCTAGAGTTATTTCCTAAGAGGGGCTCTCTTCTCCCTTCTCCACATGGAAAAGGGAGGGGCATATCCCCTTCCTCATGGTAAACCCTAATCCACATTAGGACATATTTGATTTTAGTCCTAATCCAATTAGGACTCTATTTGAATCCGAAGTCCTAATCCGATTAGGACTCTAGAAATCCTACTCCAAGTAGGAATCCAATTTTGATTCAAAATTCCTAATCTCATTAGGATTGTAGGAATCCTATTCCAAGTAGGAATCCTAGTCCTACTCCAACTAGGATTCCCAGTCCTAATCCAATTAGGACTCTAGGAATCCTACCCGAAGTAGGATTTGTGTTTAAGTCCAATTAATTAATTCCCTTTGTTCCTTCTTCAACTTCTTATCAATCAAATTGATTACTTGTGATTCCTAATCACGATTTCAACCATCGGATCGGTCAATACTTCTAGTGTGTGTGACCCCATAGGTTCTATTCTGACTGGTAGTGAGATATATTATGATCTCTATCACAATATCATTGAAAACTCCTTTCAATGGGTTGGAACGATTCCAACTCAACTCGTTAGGGTTTATCGATCATCAAGATAATCCCTATGAGTCCCACCATCCACCAGTGACACCTAGCAGCATGTAGTGGCTACCCAGCAGAATGGAATGATGAACCTCTAGGTGCAGTTAACATGTGATACAGTCCTACTATCGTGGATCCCTACAGGACGGAGGTCATGGACAACTCGTCAAACCCCATCGTCTGTCATATGTCAAGATTTATTCGACTTGAGTTGGATAGTGGAAAACTCTTTTTCCACTTTATATTACTGCCCTGGCCAAGGTCTTAGAACTTAGTCTAACAAATCACATAGGATCACTTCTCTTCTATCAAGGTCGATAGATTCCTTATAGGTGCATACCCTACTCCTACAGTGAACCTACTGCAGCCAATCTACACTGCATGGACCCATATGGCTAGAGACCATGTATGTGTGCAGTCAAACTACAATAACCTCACTGTGAGTAGCCGAAGCACCGCAGGTCAAAGGACCAGTCACACTACTGCAACATCAAGCAAGTCACTGACGAGTGGATAGACATCCAAGTGACTTCTTGTCTTGGTCACGCTCAGTACCCTTGTTCTCTAACAAGCACCTGCACTATCACTTCAGTGTCCCTACACTGTGGACTCAAGTCTCGTCCATCCAGAAGGAAAGTGATCTGTGCACTGATCGGATCGATCACCGTCCTCGTGATGATCCATTGATCAGGAGCATTTAGAAATTAATCACCAATGATACATGGCTCAAATTCTCAACTCTTGAGAATATGTATCATCATCTTATTAATTTTTTGGACCATTCATAGACACATAAACAATATGAATGAAAAGATGCCTTTTATTTATTCAATAATAAATAGTCAAGTACAAAATTATGTTCCTAGAATCAAAAATGTGTCAGCCAAATTGGCTTCTAGGGCATACATCTAACAGAAACCCTTTTCTTTCCCTTGCGTTGGATGAAGCAAAGGAGGAGGGAGGAGGCCGCCAAGCTTCTTTCTTCTCCTCTTCTTGCTTGCGGCTGAACCAAGGAAAGGGGAGAGGGAGGCCACTGCACAAAGGGAAGAGGGCTTCTAATCAATACCCTAGGTGCCTCCCATAGCCCTTTATAAGCAAGTGGAGCTCCTAACTTTTAGGAGCTCCTTGATAACCTTCCAAGAGGGGCGCCGACCCCTCTTGTTTGCCGCACCAAGCAAGGAAAAGGAGGAGGGGCATGTGCCCCTCCTTCATGGTTAACCTAATCCTCATTAAGTAAGGATTGGGATGCCCTAATGTGGCTAAGCCCTAATCTAATTAGGCTTAGTCCAAGGGTGAACCAATTTTGGGTTTGATCCATGCAATGTCCTAATCCAATTAGAACTCAATGAATCATGACTCAATTGAACCCTTCAATCCTAATCTAATTAGGAGTCATTAGATTAATAATTAATTGGGACTTAAGAAATTCTATTCCAATTAGGACTTATTTAATTTTAATCCTAATCCAATTAGGACTCTAATTTGAATCCAAAGTCCTAATCCAATTAGGACTTCTAGGAATCTTATTCTAAGTAGGAATCCAAATTGAATTCAAAATCCTAATCTAATTAGGATTGTTGGAATTGTATTCTAAGTAGGACTCCCACTCCTACTCTAAGTAGGATTTCCAGTCCTAATCCAATTAGGACTCCCGAAATCCTACTCCAAGTAGGATTCGTGTTTAAGTCCAATTAATTATTCCCATTGTTCCTTCTTCAACTGATCATCAATCAAATTGATTACTCGTAATTCATAATAACATTTCAACCATCGGATCGGTCAATACTTCTAGTGTGTGTGACCCCATAGGTTCTATTCTGACTGGTAATGAGATATATTGCGATCTCTATCACAATATCATTGAAAACTCCTTTCAATGGGTTGGAACGATTCCAACTCAACTCATTAGGGTTTATCGATCATCGAGATAATTCCTGTGAGTCTCACCATCCACCAGTGACACCTAGCAGCATGTAGTGGCTACCCAGCAGAATGGAATGATAAACCTCTAGGTGCAGTTATCGTACGATACAGTCCTTCTACCGTAGATCCCTACAGGACGGAGGTCATGGACAACTCGTCAAACCCCATCGTCTGTCATATGTCAAGATTTATTCGACTTAAGTTCGAGAGTGGAAAACTCTTTCTCCACTGTGCATACTGCCCCGGCCGAGGTCTTACGAACTCAGTCTTATAAATCACATAGGATCTCTTCTTATCTACCAAGATCGATAGATTCCATATATGTGCATACCCTACTCCTACAGTGAACCTATCACAGCCAATCTATACTGCATGGACCCGTATGTCTAGAGACCATGTATACGTGCAGTCAAACTACAATAACCTCACTGTGAGTAGCCGAAGCACCGCAGGTCAAAGGACCAGTCACACTACCGCAACATCAAGCAAGTCACTGACGAGTGGATAGACATCCAAGTGACTTCTTGTCTTGGTCACGCTCAGTACCCTTGTTCTTAACAAGCACCTGCACTATTACTTCAGTGTCGCCATACTGTGGACTCGAGTCTCGTCCATCCATAAGGAAAGCAATGTGTGCACTGATCGGATCGATCACCGTCCTCGTGATGATCCATTGATTAGGAGCATTCAGAAATTAATCACCAATGATGCATGGCTCAAATTCTTAACTCTTAAGAATATGCATCATCATCTTATTAATTCTTGGACGATTCATAGACACATAAACAATATGAATGAAAAGATGTCTTTTATTTATTCAATAATATATAGTCAAGTACAAAATTATGTCCCTAGAATTAACAATGTGTCAGCCAGATTGGCTTGTAGGGCATACATCTAACAGACTCATTGACTGTGCCACTTGAAGAAATCGTACTAGAGTCAACTCAAACTTGTCCTTTTTGCTTAGAGGTCAACTCAATTGTCTCAAACAGAATTCTTTAGACTTCATCTTTGATCTCCATGGATTGGATTAAGCTCATTTTTCTTTTAGAACATATCCAATAAAGTGTTTATGAAGAATTAAGGATAAGGATTTTGCAGCGCTTCATTTCTTATGATTTTTCTTGACTTATAGAACTTCACAATTAAGCCAACATCATTAGTATACAACATTAACTCAAGTGTTTTGTAATCATCAAAATTCATCCTTTAGGGTTGACACTTAGGTTTACTTATAGGTGAGATCCCGAATCTTGTAGGATCATATACTAACAAACTTAGAGTCACCTTGGGACGTGCCGTAACCGCCTAGCACATGATAGAATTGTCGGAACCATCTAAGAGGGTGGGCACCAGCTTTAATTCGCATCTCTGGTTGTTATCTGGCGTGAGAGGGCACTGATCATCTTGGAGCCAAGCCGACAAGTCATCTAGTAGAGCTAGAGGAGCTCGACCAAGGAGGTCACTTGCTTCTGCTTTGCTTAGCTTAACTATCCAATTGTCGCCAAAGCTGGGTTCGATTTGGTCATATCAAGGAGGTGTCAAAGTTGCCATGTTGGCTGTGAGTTGGTTGAATTTGATCGCGCCATTTTACTATGCTCATTTGACGCCACATCACTTGCCCCCCACTTCCTTGACCAAGCTAAGATCAAAAGCTCCGCTCAAGGAAGTAGTTTGGTCTAATGCTCTCAGATTGGCATCTTCGTTATCTATCCCATTGACATCAGCTTCTAATTGCCGATACACATCTCGTGATTTCAAACATGCTGCCGAAACATGCGACACTTGGAATCCCATGTTTCAATCATGGAGAATTGCTTGAAATCCATGGCAGATCATTTGGAGTTTTAAGGATGTTACCTCATATGCTATACATGGGCCATGTGACATTTCTTATGCGGGGAGCTCAGAGGCGATGATCTGCATAGGAGCTTTGTGAGTAGGGGCTGTCATCGGAGTCGTACACTTGGCAGCATATGGACCATCCACTTCTTTATAAAAGGAGTGCTGGCTTTCTTCCTCTTCTTCTTGATCGTTGTCTTGTTTGGCTGTAGTGCCTAAGACTGGCATTTGGAGACATTTTCCCTAGGTAGCCGTTAGGAAGTGCTTCCTTTCTTGTTGTAGGTATGTCTTTTTCATCTCCTGCTTTTGTTAGGTTGTCCTCTAGGCAGCTTGCACCTAAGATGTTGACCCTAAATATTTGATTTTGACGATGCAAAATATTTTAATAAAAGTTACATAAGCAATTGCCTTGAGTACACTTGAATATTTACAGAAAGCCAAGAAGAAAGCCTCCGATAACTCTCAAATTAAGATTAATTATCAAAATCTCTACACAAAGAAACTCAACTCTAAAAAGGCCTTGAAGCAACCCTTGAATACGCACATGCAGATATAGAAAATTTTAACTTGGGCTATCTCAAGAATTGACCCTTAGATTGCAATGAGTTGACCATGACACACTGATACAGACTGATCCACTTTCACGAGTTGATTCCTATATATCACGAGTTGACCTTAGAATAGTCTTATAGAAAAGACAGAGCACTAAAAATTTTACCATTTTGGTAAGTCGGCCCATGAAGAACACGAGTTGACTTCAGTCAAACAAGAGTCGACCTCAGAAGTAAACGAGTAGACCCTGAATGGCCATAAAGAAAATATAGAGAACAATAAAATTCAATCTACTGGAGGTCATCCCATGAAGATAATGAGTCGATCCCTAAACCAAAAAAGTCAACTCCATAATGGTCGTAGAAGAAAGACAGAGCGTAGAAAAAATAACAGCAAGTTTAAGTCGACCCTGAAGATCACAAGTCGACTCCTGGAGATCATGAGTCGGCCTCTAAAAATGTCGAATCAATCCCTCTACACCTGACAACAGTAATGGTTAGTTTTTCTGTAAATCAAAATGGTTGTTTTTATCACATAATAGCTCTTTCAACTTGTCTAATGGCTAGGAGAGTCTTCCAACCACTTCTAAGTGCTACAAATGCAAGAGAACACCAAAAGAAAGAAAAAGAGATAAGAAAAAGAATAAATTGAATAGCCAAAGAAAAAAAGAGAGCTTCAAAAAGAAAAATATTCAAGTGCATTCATAAAGGGCTAAAAGATCACATCCTCTACCACTAAGAGAGTTAGTGAAGTGCATTCAAGTTCAATCAAGGCCAACCAACTGATTCAAAGCTTCATTGCATTTATCTTTAAGGAGCCATATTGTTAATTACTCATTGCAGCTCATATACACTCATCGAGTTTTATTCCTCTACATTTCACTTAAGGTTTTTGAAAAGTCCAATTCACACCCCTTTTAAGCTGCATAGCTAGGCCACGTAAGAGAACTAGGGAAGCCGAGTCAGGGGTGGTTGGTCTCTCTGAGGCTAACCTCGACAGGATTAGAAAGAGTTATAGCATCCCAACCTTCATAGGGCTTAGGTCGCCTTTGCCTGATGAGGGGGTCTTCGAGCATAGGGCAGGCCATCTACAATTGCACAAGGATATCCTTAACGCAAACTCATAATCCATATTCACCCATTCATTGTAAAGGTGCTAGGCACTTATAGTTTAGCTCCCACGTAGCTCGTCCCTAACTGTTGACAAATGATTATGGATTTTATTTGTTTTTGTAGTTTATATAATCTTAGGCTTGGTATAGATATTTTTAGGTCTCATTTTATTTTTAAAAAACACCTCATTGAGGATGGCTAGTGGCATGTAACCACGAGGAAGAGAATCAGGATTTTATCGGATAACCCTACTTCCATCCATGGATGGAAGGATTGTTATTTCCTGGCCATCTCCTCTTCCGGCCTATGGTCTCTTTCGACCAGCTGGGGGCCTGTTACTAATCCAAGAGAATTTTTCAAATTCAATGTGGACCACTTTGGCCACCACGAGCAGAGCTGGATAGGGTTTAGAAATGAAATCAGCCACATTAAAAAACCAAGTCGCAAGCCAAACTTTTGGAGGCCATAACTTGTTCATACGATGTCTGATTGAGATGATTTTTTTTATATAAATTGAATAATTTTTTGAGATATACAATGTGATGCCACACCCATGATGGGGCGATACTCCTAGCGATCGAGCTTAAATTCATCATTTAGGGCCTAATACAGGCCGGTCAAACTAAAAGTTTCTTTTTTGGGTAAAACTTTAATTGGGTGTAGCTTTCTATCCAAGAAGAATCAAGCAAAGTAATAAAAGGTAGAGTTGATGTAGAAGTCAAGATCTACATTCTTAAGAATTTTATCTTTTTTTTACAATATTTTTACTAGCGATGTACATTGTAGAAAAGAGAGTTCTATTAGAATTAGAAAGAAAATTCTAATTCAAATTGTACAAGGACGGACCTCACCAATGAATTAGAATTAGAGGCTATGTATCTCGATTTTTTAATCATCAATGAAAAAAAGAGGGCTTAAGTTCTGCTTTCACAATTCTTCTATCTTTTTCTAGTTTTTCTTTTGAGAGATTCGAGTTTAGGGAATTGAAGAAAATCTTTTTTCTCTCCGACTAGATCAGTTATGGGCATGCACAATAGGATGCACTTATTGGAGCACTAGGAGAGCGCTAAGGTTTGATCAGCACTTCTCGACTGAGAACCGGGTCTGAGTTGGCTTCGTCGACTCTGGGTCTTTAGGTAAACCACCATCAATTTGGTCTTTTTCTTTATTTATCCTTTTTACCTTGGTTTTGTAGTATCTTACCTTCCATGCTCCAAATTTGGGATATAACATGGCCATGCTACCGTGGGGTACCGCTCACGATAATACGAAGCCAATCATAGAAACCTATATTAAAATTCAGCTCTTACAAAATATAATAATAGTGCTCCAATGTCTTTCATTAATGGTATAGAGCTTTTAAACCCAAAATTCTCAAATGTTCAAAAAATCCATAATCTTATCATTTCATAAAATCATCAAATAATCAATAATTAGCTAACAAACTAAAATTCTGCTGCAATGCTTCTTAACACAAACTTCAAGACTAGACCATTCCTCATTTCTAGTGACCCTATTCATCTGAAAAAAATAATAAGAGGACATGTAGCTATATATCTCAGTAAGTAAATCTTACACTACCTTATCAGATCAACCATAATTTTTCACATGAATCAATACATCAGTTAAAGAAATAACTTTTATTGCAAAATAAAATATTTCATAATACGATATGATAAAGCAAGTCATAAAGCTAATCATGCATGCATAAATTTTGAATATTTTTATAAACATGGTTGTAAGCATATTTCACAAATAAAATTTTAAATCTTTTGTCATTTTTTCATATCATAATTTATAATAATTCTCTCAAACTAAATGCTAAGTTTACCTTATACCTGTGACAAGGCCGTAATCAAAATCATGCCAATTACTATAACCCATTGGCAAGGACTGTATGCCAGGCTACTATAACCCACTGGTAAGGATCATATGCCAACTACGAAAATTTGTTAACGAGGGTCGTATGCCAAGCTACTATAACGTGCTGACAAGGGTCATATACCAAGCAACTATAACATGTTGGTAGGGTCATATGCCAGGCTACTATAATTTGCTGGCGAGAGCCATACTAGCTATCTAAAAGCCTATAATCATATTTCTTAAATCATATTTCTTAAATTATATTTTTTAAAATTATATTTTTAAAAATATATGTTCTTAAATCATACATGAAGAAATAAGTTGAAAGACACTCAATGGATTTATAGAGTTTGGAGTCCATAAATTAGTCTTTGATAGTCGAACAACCATGAAATCATTTTTTTAATAACAAAAATATGAATTTCATAAACATGGAGTTCATATTTCATAAACAAGTTATTAATATTAAAATATTCAAGAAATCATTATTTTGAGATAAATCATGAGTTCCATTATATTATATGCTCGATATTTAATTTTAAGAAAAAACATGAAATCATTAATGCCAATATCATCTCATCTTTTATACAATTTTAAGTATAAAAAACAACCAGTAATCAAAAACTAGTAAGGAATATCAGTGTTACTTACAAATTTGAAAACTATTAAGGAGTGTAAAGCTTACTTGCTTCTTTATGCTTTGAATCTTCAAAATTCAATTAAGCGAATCACTCGAACCTATTAAAATTTATACAGAGTGCAATTAATTCCTATTCAATAACTTAGATAGTATTAAAGTTTCAATAGAGAGCATGGGGATGATTGGCCAGTGTTCGACAGCTTTAGTCGATCGGATCTAAGTGACCTGATCAATGAGTCCTAAAGTAGGGACTTGATCAAGGCTAATATTATTCGATAGAGATCATCAATAGTAAGTTTCAGGGATACTCAACAAGGGTCGAGGTGATGGGGCTGACATGCCGCTAGGGTACTAGTGCTGTTCAAGGCTTCCTTCACTGGGTCAACTTGGATCCTTTTAGGAGAAGGAAGACAGGACCCTCTATTGGGAACCATGGATCTACTAGAGAGAGAAAGAGAAAGAAGAGAGAGAAGAAGAAGATAGAAGAAGAGAGAGAAAGAGAGATGCTTTACCATTTCTCTTAGAAGAGGGACGAGAGGTTGAGATTGCTAGAGACTGTTTCAAGGGTCATGGTCGATAGTTGGAGGTGGTGACTTGATGGCAAAAAAACAAGAAAACAAGAAAAAAAAGGGCCTGAAAATAGGAAAACAAGAGTTTCCTACATTTTTTTGAAATAGGGGCTCTACCCCCCTTTTTTTTGATTTGGCCTTTGAGCCTTATTTTAGCTACAAGGCCAAGCTACAGCTGGCCCTTACATTACTGAGATGATTTTTGTTACAAAGACAGAGATGGCCCCATGTAGGGAGGATTTGATGAAGGCTGCCCAGAGGTAAAGAAAAGGGCAGCGAAAGCCCCCTTAGCCAGGCCTTCCTTCAAAAAATTGAAGCTGTTTCTTCTTATGCCTTGGGGGGAGCAACGACTCGAACAATATCCTACACAACCATGGGATGTTTAAATTTTGTTAACTCGTGAGGAGGGTGTGCTAGAGTCCTCCAATTCTAATCTCATCCACTAAGTGAGGAGTGAGGTTCAAGCTTCACAATAGGGGGCCTTTTGAGTCTGAGGCCTGTAGTGAGAGGGCCTTAAGATCTAAGGTTGAGGTCCAAGTTCTGAGGTGCCAGAGTCAAGCTTGAATTTCTTGAAGGCTAGGTGGACCGATTGGTGACCGAGAGGTCCATCACAGATGACCCCAAGATAGATGATGCTATTTTTTAGATGAATTTCTCCCTCCAAGACTAAGCTAAGATAGGGGAGATGCAGACCCTCGAGCTCGGGCTCATGACAATCCATGTGGCCATGATAATGAGTGTCGATCTTCTTTATTGTACTTTTGTTCAAGTGATTGAGGTTGAAGTGATCTGACAATTCCTTTTGCAGGCTGCTTATGACATCAAGGCTCTAAAACACTGCCTATAGAGTATGGATCCTTAGTTGGATGAGGGTTAGGCTGGGACAGAGCAACAAATATAGAGACTGAGAAATCTAGGAAGGAGGATGAGGAGCAAGACTTCCACCTTGGGCACCTTGAGAGGGAGAACTTCTTCCTGAAGCCAGAGTACCCGTCAGGAAAACATAGGGTGTTTTGAGTTCTGTCGCGAGCAAGCCAAAGTCCTTTTCCTAAGGGAAGACTCAGTCTATTGGATGCTTGCTGCGATCTTGAACATCTGAGGCAGGAGTTTTAGTGGCATTCATTCATCGAGCATCCTCTGGAGGAGCCAATGTTCTCCATGGAAGAGATGGAAGCCATAGTGGGGCCCTTTGTTAGGGAGCCTTTGGTTGAAGAGCCTACCACCGAGATGCTAACTACTGCGGAGCTAGTTGCCAAGGGGCTAGTGCCCGAGGAGCCTTCTACACAGGTGGTGATTGTAGAGCCGATATCAGAACCGACCATCGAGGTGGTGGAGGCACTTGACGAGGGAACCATTGAGGGTTGAAGTTCCTCTTTAGTTTTGTTTTATTTTCGTTAATGTAATCCTTGGCCTTGGATCATCTTCCTACCTTCTTGTAACAAGCCTTTTTCTAAACATTAATGAAGTGTGCTTTTCTCGTGCATGCATTTTGCTTTCCCTTTTTTAATGGATGATAGAAAATCTTTGCTAAGTATAGCAAGTTTCGATGACCAAGCAGGAATACATATGAGTATTTAGGCAAACCTTTGTTTGGGTTGGTCCCTTAGGACAAGCTCGCACTAACAAAGTCTTTGAAATCATCTTGCTTGATGAAGCTTTAAGCTTAGTCATGCTTTGAGTCTTGCTTTGGCCATTGCACTTTTATTCCCACCATGGTGGTCTTCGTACTGCCGTGGTTATCTTATGCCTTTAGGTAGGCCTTCGGTCCTACTCGCTAGGGGATTAGGCTAAGGAGGATCAGGATGGGCAGTCTTGCTTCCACCATGGTTGATGGCTATAATGGAGATGAATCTCCTCAGACACCAAACCCAGAGGGTTGCAAAGTTGGTCCAAACATAGTCCTAAGCTTTGGATAACTAGGTTACCACTCTAGTTGATCGTTGCAATAGAAATGGATCTCCTTGGAATCCAAACTGTCGAGCGGCAAAGTTGGTACAACCACAATTTTTTTTCTTGGGAGGCATAGCTCATGGTTGATGAATGCGATGGAGCTGAATATTCTCGAACCCCATATCTAGAGGAAAGCAAAGTTGGCCCAACCAGAGTGCCACTATGGTCGAAGGTAGCGATAGAGATGTATCTCCTTGGACCCCAAACTCCGAAGGACGACAAAGTTTGCCTAACCATAGCTTTCGACCTTGGGTAGCTTGGTTACCGTTCTGGTTGATGGATGTGATAGAGACATACCTCCTGAGACCCTAAACCTTGGAGCAACAAAGTTTGCCCAACCAAAGATTTGTTCTTCAGGACAGCCGTGCTACCTTGTTTGTTGGTGGTTGCGGAAGGCCGACATTCCTTATTCGCATGCTCCTTACAGTGGAAAAGTTTGCCAGACTTTCTCTACTTCACAAAAATTTTGAACTGCAAGAAATAAGAAGGAATTGTTCTTCCATTAATGGGGTGAAGTGGAGGATGTACATTCTTGAAATAAAGAGCAAGATTTTAGTGATAGTAAATCTTCAAACTTTTAGAGTTTTAGGTCTGAGGTAGTGGCGTTCCTCCAGCTAGGTTCTGGCTATCGATCCAATGGGTCTTTGGAGGGTTCCGTCAGCTAGAGCTTCCCCTTCAAAACCAAGCCCCTAACTAGATTAGTTAGGGCTTGGATTTGCTGTTGAAGCTGGTCAAACTGCTCCGTGGTCACCAGCATTCTAAGGAATGGTTGAGGTGAAGGAGTTGACAACTACAACAGAGGAAGGTGGGATTCTTTTAGGGTGTCCTCTCTCAATGAATAGATGGGTTCCTCCTTCTTGGTGGCATGGTTTTTTGTTTGCTTTCCCATGGCGCCAAGCTATTGCCGTTGATCTCATATCGCTGACTTAGGATGCCTCTATGGACCTTCAAGATAACAAACAATGTCAGAGGACTCACCAAAGCTTTGCTTCGGTCGGGCCTTTCGATACTTAATTTAAGAGAGAGTGGTTGAGTGGGAAGGAAGGAGGAAAAATAGAGAGACAAAGTCTTGTTTAGTTGAGGATTGGCTAGTTACCATTCATGGAGGGTCCTTAGTTTATTTATAGCTAGGATCTCGAATCTTCAGAGATTATATCCTAACAAACTTGGAATCATACTATAACAGAACCGCCTAGCACGTGATAAGATCATTGGAACCATTTGGGAGTGTGGCGGTAGTTGTAATTTGCAACTTTGAACATTGTTCAAGGTGAGAGGGCCCTAGAGAAATGGGGGAGCTTGACTTTGGAGGTCAGTTGCCTCTACTTTGCTCGGCTTGATAAACTAGTCATTGCCGAAGCTTGGTTCGATCTGGTTACATCGAGGAGGTGTCAAAGTTGCTACATTGGCAGTGAGTTGGCGAATCTGATCATGCTACTTCACTATCCTCATTTGATGCCAATCAGACAGATAAAAGAAATGAAAATATTCAGTACAAACAAGCTACAAAAGACAATAATCAAATTCAAGTAGTAGTTTTGCTATAAACAATTCAATATCTATAAAATAGATCAATTGCAAAATCACTATCCCAAAAACTTGTGAAAGGCAATATCTATGAGAAAGATGAAAAGATGACCAAACATAAACAATGAGAGTATCATATCATATTTACATATAACAACTATATATAAATACCATTAATGTATAATACGAAAAGATAGATAACAAATACACTAAAACACCATAATAGATATAAAAAAATTAATGAAATAATTACCTTACACAATCACTGCTAGGTAGAGCTCCAAGCCTATACCTCATAGGTCATCCTTGTCTGCAATCATTATCTTGTATACAAAACAATAAAAATATAGAATAGAAATAACATTTCTTCAGTACATTCTATTAGTTGAACCAATCATAATAAATAAATAAACTATAATGGTTTCTCGAAAAAACCATAGGTTATCCTAACCACAATCGCATGAAAATAATTGATGCATGATATCTATTTTCAAAACTAATGTTGGAATAGAATAAAATGCAAACAATAAATACAAAAAGCATGCAAAACACTCATCAATGAAAATCTTATGAAAAGAAAAATATAGCATTTGGTTTTCTATGATATAATCTAACCATATGTTAATATTAGAACAAATAATCGGAAAAGATGATTGCTTGCATAAACTCGGCATCCAAAATGTTGTTGAGCTTCCAACTTGGATATAGAGAGATAGACTTGGTTAAACTTGGTCAAGCCTGGAACCGGTCTCCTCTCCATTGTTGGATCGGCATACATCCTAAATCTGGGTAACTTTGTTAATAGCTACACCTGCCGTTGCATCCAAGAGAGAGAGCATTAATGGGATGGTTTGCGCGCCACCCATGCCCGCACCAATCAATTGAGAAGTGCCCATTCCTAGTTCTTTCTTTTTTTCTCTCTCTCTCATTAGACGTCCACTCTCTACTCCTTTCTCTCTTAACCCCTTCTCTTTCTCTAGTTTATTCTCCTTCTTCCCTTGCTCTGCCTCCCTCTCTTCCTTCTTCTATCATTTCACTTTCCTCTCTTTTTCTATTTTTCTTGCCTCTCTCTCTTCCTTTTTTCCACAGCTCTGCCTCCCCATCACTCTCCATGGTAAACTCTATTATGAAAGCCTTTAGTTGATTTGGAGTAGCAAAATGGAACTCCATTAGATTAACTTGTGTCCATTACTTCCAATGTAACAAGGAGAGGACTTATGTTTTAAAAGATGAAACTGACCAAAAGAATAATTGTAGGAGGATTGCAGCTTAGTTTTGTCAAAATCCTTCAAGGTTACAAAAAAGGTGAGGGATGGGAACATGCATGTACTATAGAAAATTGCATAAGCAAATCAAACTACAGTGAGCTTGATTTGGATCTTGATCTAGAAAACTATATTAGTGAGGATTCTTCCAGTGAACAATAATATGATGATGAGCTTGAAGGATCACCAGAGTATTAGATCATAAGCTTATAATAGATATATGATGAAATGCATAAAATTTTGTTGGATCTTTTCTATATTGGATATCGACACTCTATACTTGTAAATTTTGTTGTAATGGTATCTTTCGAGAAGGCATCAAGTCTTGGATAGTTAATGCACAATTTTTTTCCAAAGTTGTAAATTCATTTTTTTTCTTAACTTTTGCTCTTGGGTAATTACTTACCATGTAGCAATATAATACAATTTTTATCCTGAATGAGTAAATACTAATTATCCATGATAAATATTAATAGGCTAGGAGTAAACACTAATAGTACCTAAGTGAAAAACTCAAGAATTAGAGTATTGCTATCTACTTGTTTCCTTCCAAACAATGGTAAATACTTCCATTAGAGGAATAAACATGGACACATCTAGGGTGAGCAGTTAGTGATTAGTTGATCTCTTCTCATTGTTCTTAGATTGGAAGGAAGATTGTAGTACAAATAAAAGGTTGAGATGATTGCAGGATGCATTTCTTAGGGTATGTTCTTTTAGAAGGCTAGGCTTGTAAAAAGAGAGAGGGATTAGTTCAATGGCCATGATTTAATTCGATGGGATCTAAGGGTTAGGATGGAATTGAGGTCGTAAGACTCTATTAGTTAATGGATATGAAGAGAGGATTAAAAAGAGGATTAAATACCAAGTTAGTTGAGGTTGTCTTGGGAGTGGTGCCTTTCCCTAGTAATCCCCTTGGCTTTACCCTTCCTCTGGTTTCCTTTTATACCTTTTTTGATTCTTTTAGATTAGAGTTTTCTATTTTTCTCCCTTGTTTAAAATAATAAATGGTAACTCCATTACCGATGGCTAGCCCTCCAAGGGGCATTTATAGATAGAGTGGAGCATATTACTATACTCTCTCTAAATATACAATGCATGTACTTTTGGATTAAATTTAGGCATAAAAGATTCTGAAATTGATGGAGATTGATAATTGATGATCAAAGAGATAAAGCAACAAGAAGATAACATTTCTCATAATAGATTGATAATTAAGGATGTAAAGAATAAAAATTTCCTATTTAAAAGCTACAAGTTCTTCCACGCGAGGAAGTCAAGAAATTTGGTGGTTCAATGTTCAGCAAAATATGCTTAATTCATAGCGCATATTATAGTGTAGATGGAAAAATTTCATCTCCAGTGGATATTTTAAATAAAGAAGCTATAAATGCATTTCCATGTTGTATTCAAACAAAACTTTGTTATTCTACATTAAAAAGTATATATAAATATATGTGGAATATGTATATATGTGTGTATATATTCGAGAGTTTCTATATTCAATTACAAATCAAAGGCTTAATGGAACCTAATGATTAAAAGCTAATGATTCACCAAATGCAGTTTATCTCACTAAAATTGGGTATATATTTCGAGCTAGAACCCTACTCAGGGCCAAAAGAATTTGAAGGATTCAACTTAAGCCTAAGCCCAAAAAATTTTGTTGGGGCCTAACCAAGCCCAAACCCATGCCCAACCCTAAAGCCTAATTGGGCCCACCATGATCTAACTCGAGTGATGACAGAGGGTTGTTGCTGGAGTGGAGGACATGAAGGGAGGAGGGCCACGAGGGTGCTAGTGAGGAGGCCGAAGTTCCAAGCAAGGATAGGGCCTACTAAGCTAAAACTAGGGAACCAATGCCCCATCATGGGGCTGTTATTAGGGAGGTGGGTGAGATTGCTAGCAAGGAAGGACCTCCTAGGAGGATACGAAGGGAGGAGAAGCAACCAAAGATGTTGGTGTTTTTGGGGCCAGGTTGATGCTAGGAGGTGGAGCGCCACCACAAAGGTATTGCTGGTGTTGTAGGGGGTGCCAATGTTATCTATTGTTCTCTTGCCACTTTGGCTATGGTCTGTTCATAGACCACAATGATGGGGAGACCTAAAGAGGAGAGAAGGGTCTAGATTGATGGAGATAGGGCATGTAGTATATTACATTGTGAGTGAAAACTGTAAGAACATGTAGCTAGGCGAAGTGAGGACTTGGATTAAAACTTAACAAGTTAATTAGGTTAGCCACTTACCTAGGATGGGTTATGGGTTTAGAGATAGGATTCGACTAGGGCAAATATTCGATCGGATATGGCTCGGATATTGGTATATCCATATTCTGTTAGAAAACCCCGATCATGCTGCTGAAATTCAAAAATTTCAGATGTAGCGGAAGAGGCATGTGCGGGATCAACCGTTCATCGCATGAACGTTGTTTAAAAACCGTTCGTACATAGATAAGGATTAAAAACTTTTAAATAATATTAGAAGATCAGATCTTCACCTTTGTGCGGGTAGATGATCACCGCAAACTGATGATCGTGGTTTAGGATGAAGGTTCGCTTGAAGCCGTTCAAGTGCCCGGCCTCTACGGGTATCCACACGAAGCAGAAAACCGATCCAAGCTTTCTATCTCCCCGGGGTGCTAGCTCCCTTGCAGAGATAACTTTGATGGCTGATCTCCTCTCTTTAATTCAACTCATGAATGTACTTGAGAGGAGGAAGAAGAAGGAAGAAGAAGAGGAAGAAGCAAAGCCCCTGCAGCCTACTTTCTTTTTCCTGCGTTGGAAGGAGGAAAGGAGGAAGAGGAGGGCGCCATGGCTTCTTTTTCCCTTCTTCTTGCTGGCGGCTGAACCAAGGGAGGGAGAGGGTGGCCACGTGATGGAGAGGAGGAGGGCTTCACTTATCATTAGGGCACCTCCTTTCAAAGCCTTATAAAGGCATCTAGGGCTCCTATTTGGTTTAGTCCAAATCATGAATCAATTGGATTCAATCTATGCTAGTCCTAATCCAATTAGAACTTGAATGAACCATGACTCAATTGAACTCTTCAATCCTAATCCAATTAGGAGTCATGTTGATTCATTAGATCAATAATTAATTAGGACTTAAGAAATCCTAATCCAATTAGGACTTGTTTAATTCTAGTCCTAATCCAATTAGGACTCTAATTTGAATTCGAAGTCCTAATCCGATTAGGACTCTAGGAATCCTACTCCAAGTAGGAATCCAAATTTAATTCAAAACTCCTAATCTAATTAGGATTGTAGGAATCCTACTCCAAGTAGGAATCCTAGTCCTACTCCAAATAGGATTTTCAGTCCAAGTAGGAATCCCAGTCCAAGTAGGAATCTCAGTCCAAGTAGGATTCCTAGTCCTAATCCAATTAGGACTCTAGAAATCCTACTCCAAGTAGGATTCTTGTTTTAAGTCCAATTAATTAATTCTCTTTGTTCCTTCTTCAGCTTATTATCAATCGAATTGATTACTTGTGATTCCTAATCACGATTCAACCATCGAATCGGTCAATGCCTCTAGTGTGTGTGACCCCATAGGTTCTACTCTGACTGGTAGTGAGATATATTGTGATCTCTATCACAATATCATTGAAAACTCCTTTCAATGGGTCGGAACGATTCCAACTCTACTCATTAGGGCTTATTGATCATCGAGATAATCCCTATGAGTCCCACCATCCACCAGTGACACCTAGCAGCATGTAGTGGCTACCCAGCAGAATAGAATGATGAACCTCTAGGTGCAGTTATCATGTGATACAGTCCTTCTATCGTGGATCCCTACAGGACGGAGGTCATGGATAACTCGTCAAACCCCTTCGTCTGTCATATGTCAAGATTTATTTGACTCGAGTTCGTTAGTGGAAAACTCTTTCTCCACTTTATATTACTGCCCTGGCCAAGGTCTTAGAACTCAGTCTAACAAATCACATAGGATCACTTCTCTTCTATCAAGGTCGATAGATTCCATGTAAGTGCATACCCTACTCCTACAGTGAACTTACTGCAGCTAATCTACACTACAAGGACCCATATGACTAGAGACCATGTATACGTGTAGTCAAACTACAATAACCTCACTGTGAGTAGCCGAAGCACCGCAGGTCAAAAGACCAGTCATACTACTGCAACATCAAGCAAGTCACTGACGAGTGGATAGACGTCCAAGTAACTTCTTGTCTTGGTCACGCTCAGTACCCTTGTTCTCTAACAAGCACCTGCACTATCACTTCAGTGTCCCTACACTGTGGACTCAAGTCTCGTCCATCCAGAAGAAAAGTGATCTGTGCACTGATCGGATCGATCACCGTCCTCGTGATGATCCATTGATCAGGAGCATTTAGAAATTAATCACCAATGATACATGGCTCAAATTCTCAACTCTTGAGAATATGCATCATCATCTTATTAATTTCTTGGACGATTCATAGACACATAATTAATATGAATGAAAAGATGCCTTTTATTTATTCAATAATAAATAGTCAAGTACAAAATTATGTCCCTAGAATTAACAATGTGTCAGCCAGATTGGCTTCTAGGGCATACATCTAACAATCTCCCACTTGCACTAAAGCCAATCAGTCATATATCTAAGCCCCATCTTCTTAAGGTGGGCTTCAGACTTTTGCTGACTTAGCTGCTTAGTGAACGGGTCTGCCACGTTATCCGCGGAGTCTACTCTCTGCACCTTTATATATTTCTTCTCAACATAGTCGCGTATGAGGTGGAAGCGCCGCTCTATATGCTTGGACTTCTGATGAGACCTTGGCTCCATAGCTAGTGCTATGGTGCCAATGTTATCGCAGTAAAGTGTTATGGCATCTAATGACATTACACCTAACTCTGCAATGAACTTTTAACCAGAAGGTTTCCACTGCACCCTTAGATACGGCTTAACATTCAGCTTCTAAGGTAGAATCTATAATGATCGATTGTTTGGAACTCTTCCAATTTACTGAACCACCATTGCACATATTCTGATGTAGACTTTCTATCATCAATATGTGTGCATCCTTCTACCTTCAACTCTGATCTTCTCCCAAAGACCAAGAACATGTCCTTAGTTCTTCTCAAGTACTTAAGACTGCTCTTCACAGCTATCCAGTGCTTTTTGCCTGGATCTGATTGACATATGCTCGTGACATTCACAGCATGTACTATATCAAGTCATGTACATAGCATGGCATACATGAGGCTCCCTATTGCTGATGCATAGGGATCTTGCTCATGCGTTGAATCTCTTCAGATGTGTTAGGGCACATCTTCTTGGAGAGATTAATTCCATGCCTTAGGGGTAAGAGACCCCTTTTAGAGTTTTCCATGCTGAACCTTTTCAGCACTTCCTCTATGTATATCTTCTGTGATAGGCCAAGCATCCTTTAGATCTATCTCTATAGACCTTTATTCCCAAAATATAGGATGCTTTCCCAAGGTCTTTCATGGAGAACCTTTTTGACAACCAGACCTTGACCGAGGTTAGCATGGGAATATCATTCCCTATCAGTAGGATGTCATCCACGTACAGTACGAGAAATACGACAGCGTTCCCACTAACCCTTTTGTAAACACACGGTTCCTCTTCGTTTTTTGATGAAATCAAAACGTTTTGATTGCGTCATCGAAATGAGTGTTCCAACTCCGAGATGCTTGCTTTAGTCCATAGATGGACCTTTGCAGCTTGCAGACCTTGTGATCTCCATCACTGGAGTGAAACCCAAAGGCTGTTCCATATAGATGTCTTCATCAAGATATCCATTCAGGAAAGCTGTTTTCACATCCATCTGCCAGGTTTCATAATCATGAAATGCTGCAATGGCAAGCAATGTTCGGATGGATTTCAGCATGGCTACAGGTGAAAGGTCTCTTGATAGTCAATGCCCTCGTGCTGACTATACCCCTTTCGCCACAAGCTTTGCCTTATAGGTCTCTACCTCTCCATCCGAACCTATCTTCCTTTTGTAGATCTATTTGCATCCAATAGGTACAATACCTTCTGGTGGATCTACTAAGATCCAGACTTGGTTGGAATGCATGGAGTCTAACTCTGACTTCATAGCTTCCAACTATTTCTCGGAATCGACATCAGATATCGCCTCGTTGTAGGTTTGGGATCCTGTATGTGATCCCTATCTCCCACTAGGAACATTTCCTCGGTATCCTCTTGTAGTATACCTAAGTATCTAATCGGGAGGATGGGAGACCCTACTAGATCTGCGAGGTGGTTGAGGGACATCGTGTGTACTGGCTCTGCTATGAATGGGTTTGATAGGATCCATGACTCGTTGGCCTTTTCAGAGACTTTCTCTTCAAGCTCAATTTTCCTCCCACTGCTTCTATCAAGGATAAACTGTTTTTCCAAGAAGATGGCATGATAGCTCACAAACACATTGTATCCCTCTGAGACGTAAAAATTGTATCCTAATGACTCTTTAGGATATCATATAAAACGAGCACTTATGGTCCTAGCCTCTAGTTTGTCCCGCCTGTAGTCTCTTGACGTGGGCCGGGACATCTCCAAATCTTGAGATGACCAAGACTTGGTTTCTTACCATGCTATATCTACTACGGGTGTGGTAGGAACGGTTTTAGAGGGAACTCTAATTCAACAAGTAAATAACTGAAAATAGGGCATCTATCTAAAGAACAAGGTAATCGGTGAAGCTCATCATGGATCGGACCATATCCAATAGAGTCCGATTCCTCCTCTCCGACACTCCATTGAATTGAGAGGGTACCAAGGAGGAGTCCATTATAAAACTTACCCATTCTCCTTGAGATAATCACGGGAACTCTCCATTAAGGTATTCACTTCCTCGATCTTGATCGAAGAACCTTAATGAGGTTTTTGTGCCTGCTATTTTTTCTACCTCAGTATCTAAGCTTTTTGAACCCATCTTCAAAAGTTTCATATTTGTGTCTCATACACATATCCATACCGTGAGTAATCATCGGTAAAATGAAGTAAAAATTACAACCCCTAGCCTGCACATCGAATGGGCCACACACATCAGTGTGTACTAGGGTAAGTATTTCAGTGACCTCCCTCTGTCCTACAAAGGATAATTTGGCCATCTTTCCTTGAAGGCAGAATTCACAAATCAAATATGACTCGGAAGTCAATGAGCCCAAAAGCTCATGTTTCTCCAATTTGTTTATTCTATCTTCTCCTATATGGCCAAGCCTGAGGTGCCACAAATACTTTAGATTTATCTCATTTTTGGATCTATTAGATCCTATGGTATTCACTGTTTGCTCAGATATATTCACAGTTACATCCATATGTATGTGATAGAGACTGTCAATCATAAAACCATGTTGAATCAATCTATTTTTTCAAATAAAATCTTTCTATGCTAAATAAAATACAGAAATCAAATTTCTGCTAGCAATAGTAACAGTCCCTAAGTATCCTGAGCATTTCTGACATACCTTCTGAAGGTCTGTCACCCTTTATTTGTGGAGTGATCGATTAAAACCCCGTTTGATTTTGATGAGCTCAAAGCATTTGAGTATATCTTGTGATTACTAATGAATTCAATTGAGTGTTTCAGTGAAAATCCTGTCCAAGTGTCTCTAGACTTGGTTCATAGCTTTTGGATAAGTTAAGAAGTCTGCATGAACAATGTCTGAGATACGAGTCGACTCCCGAGTTTCACGAGTCGACTCCAAGCGTATCAAGGTCACTGGCACGAGCTCGAGTCGACTCCTGATCAGTACGAGTCGACTCCGACTGAAAACAGACAGAAGGACAGAAGAGCAGTTTTTCAGGTCTGAGATTCGAGTCGACTCCAGTGGAATGCGAGTCGACTCCCAGCGGTACACACAGAAAAAGTCAGAGAGCGTTTTATGGACTCTGAGATTCGAGTCGACTCCAGTGGAACGTGAGTCGACTCCCAGCGGTACACAAGAAAAAGTCAGAGAGCGTTTTATGGACTCTGAGATTCGAGTCGACTCCCGCAGTACTCGAGTCGACTCCGAGACTGTGCGACCATCGACAGACAGAAGACCATGTTACTGCCTCTGAGATTCGAGTCGACTCCCAGACAGCTCGAGTCGACTCCAAGACAAGCTTCACGTCAAAAGGCAGAAGACCAACTTTCGAAAACTGAGAGCCGAGTCGACTCCAAGGAAGTTCGAGTCGACTCCAAGACTGGATGAGCCAAAGACAGAGAATCGGGAGTTCGGGCTCTGAGATTCGAGTCGACTCCCAGGACAGTCGAGTCGACTCGAGTGGACAAATTCAAATTTGGATCCACGGACTACAGAGGATGAGCCGACTCCAAAATTGCCAGGTCAGCGCCAGAAGTTGGCGAGTCGACTCCGGGTCAAGACGAGTCGACTCCCAGTCAGGACGGCAACTTTAATTCAAACTGGGAACAGTTGCCGAGTCGACTCCGGAAAAGCTCGAGTCGACTCCTGCTACAGCCGAGTCGACTCCTGATCGCGCGAGTCGACTCCAACCACCAACGGTCACATTGTCAGGCTGCGCAGAGTGTGCAGAACGGCCAGAAAAAGCAGAGTAACGGCTAGTTTCCGTGGGGTTGACTTAAATAGCCACAGAAGACTGTAGCAAGGTAGAAACACATATTCCACTCCTAGCATTCAAGTCTTCAAGCTCTCTAAGTGCTCTTCAACGAGAAAAAGGGAAGATCTGCATTTACTGCTCCACCAACATCTTCCCAGCATTCAAAGCTTCCTCCTCCTGCTTTCAAGTCGATCACTCTTTCAAGAGGAGACCGGAGTTCCAGAAGCCACACCTCTTCACCATCTTAAAGCGTTTGAGGGCTTCTAACTCCTTTACGATTATATTGTTTTAAATCTGCTTTTTGAGAAGCTATTTTCTTTTCTTCTATCTCGTGTATTTACTTGATTCAATCGGGGATTGAATCAAGGGGATTAAGGTTGGTTGGTGAGCCGGTTTAAAACCAACGAGTGTAAGGTTTGATTGTGAGCCGGAAAACAATCGGGGTTGGTTCTAGTCGGTGAGCCTGGGAAAACCGACCGAGTTCGTTGTGAGCTCGTAAAACAACAAGTTCGGTTGTGAGCTTGAAACAACCGGCTGTAATCCAGGGGGTTATAGTGAAATTCCCAAGTGAAACTTGGGGAGTGGACGTAGGAGCAAGGGTTAGCTCCGAACCACTATAAAACTTTGTGTTTGTAGTGCATTGTCTCTCATCTTCTTCCCCACATATTACTCACAGCACTTAGCTTTAATTAAATAACTGGCTATAGTATTTCGTTAATCATCCACAAAGTTTTAATTAGCTAAGTTAATTTAAAAACCCAATTCACCCCCCCCCCCTCTTGGGTTGTCTATCTGGGCAACATATGTTCTTTATGCTTCCCATGTATGTAGGACAGTTCCTCTTCCAATGGCCGTCCATGATGCAATGAAAACACTTTTCCTTGCAATTGGCCTTTTTCTTGAAACTTCCTTACTTGGTGTTTTCTTAGTCTTCTGCTTCTTCGCAGGCTTCTTCTTTTCAAATAGACTCTCTCTTGAAAGTAGAAACCAACTTGACAGTAAAAACGATGCCCTTGAACTTCTTCAAGGTCCTAAGGTAGTTACCAATTTATTTAACAA